>NW_023620007.1:0-7672 GCF_014905685.2 Nematolebias whitei
GCTTTGTGCCAAAAGTAGTTTTATTTTACCTTAATTTGGTTCATAGATCTGTTATCCTGTCTGAAGTTAAGATAATCTGCACAAACTCAAAGACCACTGTTTGAACCAATTCTGAGCCACTTCTGTTAATGTGTGATCAACTCTGTTTTAGTTCACACAACATACTGACATAGTTGGGCCTCTGACATTGATATTTTACATTTTACTTCTGCTCAAGCACAGCACTTGCATATGGTTTTTTTAATTGAATATTTATTTATTGAATATGTTTACAAGATGTTTTCCCAAAAAATGTTCTTCTATATCACCCTCTTGAAAAAAAAAATTCAATAAATGAAAATCATAAATAAATGTATTTTCATTTTTTTATATATAAATTCTTCCTAATTTTTTGTAATTTAATTTTTTTAACTAGTGACCAGCCTATTGGATTTTATGGACCTGCTTCAGGCTACAGATGATTGGCTAAATTACTATGTTTTATATATCAACATATTTTTTCAAAATATCTTGATGCATGCTCAATAATCCAGGTAGAAAAATCTAAAAAAGTTCAATCTGGTCCTCTGGACATTCAAAAAAACAAAAGCAAAACAAAGCAAAAAAAATTCTAGAAACGTTTCGTCTCTCATCCAAGAGACTTCCTCAGTCTGAGGTGCTGTTTTCAGCTCAGTTTCTTAAATAGCACCTTCTTAGAGTGGATCAACCAGTTTGCTGCTGACAACCAAAACCAGCTGATCACATGCTCAAGAAGGACCATCAGCCTAACAATGGGTCATTAGCACACTGATGGCTGTTTACTACTCACAGAGGGCTGAGTGATACTAGCAATCACAGCATTGTAAGAGGGGGACAGTTGAACCCGGAGGCCTCCACCCCTGTTTTTTTCAAAATGTTTAACAAATTTATAGTCTTATTTCAGATTTGTTTAGTATTAAATCATGTGAAATTTGAGACTTAATGTCAGCCCAAGAAATACAAGCAAAAGAAAAATAATTCCAACAATAAAATGCTTAGTAACTTTTTTACTAAATTTCAGAACACTGTTGAAATGCTCTGCAGTTCAAATAAACATTGGAAAAGAGCATGAATCATCATGACAGGCTTTGGGCAACAAAAATACATTTTCACTGGGCTAAAAAGTGTTTTGTATTCAACATATTCATTTCAAGTATTACATCAAAACAAAAACTACAATCATTATTTGGCACACAATTCAATTCACACATTCAATTTTTGATACAATTTTTTTAACACCAGTCTAGTTTCAGTCCTTAAGTGCATAGGGTTCTGCATTGATGCAAGTGTCTTTACCAACAAATAAAAAGATAGTCTAATAACTTTTGAGGTAATTTTCAGTGAAATTGTTATGAATAGTTAGTACCTTGTCAGCTGTGACATCCATCATAGAGCACAAAGTATGTAGAAAATAGACGTCTTTGTCAAGGCTAGGCAAATGGTTAACCAACAAGGTGTTTTTTTATTCTATAAAACAACTTTCTCAAAAACAACACACTTGTGTCAAAGAATGCTACATTACCTAATATTAAACCCTTAAACTTTTGGATGGCACTATTTTGTTAATAAAGTTTGTCACTTTATTCTCAGTCGATGTCCATATTACTATGCATATGTTTGTGTGCAGAGCATAGATAGACCATGCATATACTACTGATGCTAAGGCTGCTGAATGTATTATTCTGCCAGAAGATGAGCAAACTTTTAGACTGACTAAATATACTTATCAGTCAGATTGATACATTTGCCACTTCATCATTACAGGCAAATAATAGTTTATGCTCAGCATACAAACTGAAAACAAACTGTCATGCAAAAGTGCATTGAATTTAATTAACTAATGCAAATTCTTTCACATCTGTGTGTTATTTTTGAGGAAGTAGTTTTGCAAGTCTGAAAAAGAAAAAAGAAAAACTGGTACTCATTTGGCTACCCAGTAGCCTAATCCAGATGAAGACATAAGTCTTTCTCCATACTCTATGATCCATGACTGATGTTTCAGCAAATAAGATACCAACTATTGAAAACTATTTTGACACATTATCACTTCAAAAAATGTTCAGATGATCCCTTTTCTGCTCAAACCTCAAATATTACATCAAGAAAAGCAGCAGAGAAGAAAGAGGAGGAAAAAGTGTCATCATTAAAAAAATCTACATACTTGATTAAATTTAATACAACATGTCAAAATGTCTAAACTAGGCTGAAAATCACAAACAACTATAATAATTCTTTGGCACAAGCCAGTCTCTTCAAGGCAGTGATCCGGTTTCTGACAATTTTTTACCCAGTCCAGTTTCTGTCCTCAAGTACATTTGGCTCTGCTTGATGCACTGAAGGAAGTGTATTTTCTGAGGTACCTTGCATGTGTGGACGAAATTCATCATGTGTTTTTCAACCGCACGAACCTCTGTGTCTTCCCACTTATGTTTAGCATTCCCCCTGGTTGCCTGTGAAGAACAAATGTAAAGATCATACTATTTTAAAAAATCAGTGTTTATCTAAAACATAGATGGCATACATTACTTCAGAACACTGCAAAAGGTGTGTATAAAAATATTGTATTCATGTTAAGCAAACCCCCACCCTACATTAGATTTAGAATGGGTTTGGACAAAATGGATTCACAGTTGAATATTCAAATATTTTAACTAAATTACTAGAACTGTAGTCAATAGGAAGAAATAAATTGTTGATGAAGATGATCATCATCATTGAAGCTTCTGTCTGGTATCAGTTTTATTGTAATTTTTCTCTAAGAATTCAGTTGCAGCTCACATGAGGCAGAGAGGTGACAGCATGCTTGCAAAATGTAATACATCTGAATATTTATATTTGTTTTTCAATTATCCTGTTTTTTTCAATTCAATTCAGTTTATATAGCACCAAGTCACAACAGAAGTCATGTCAGGGCACTGAACAGAAACATTCATATATAAAAATAATAATTCAACACTATTTATCTGAGGAGCAGACCGTTTAAGTTTAACTCCATTGCAGAACTCTCATCTTGAGCAAGCACAAAGATGACAGTGGTAAGGTAAAACTCCCTCATGAGGAAGAAACCTTTAGTAGAACCAGGCTCGAGACATCTGCTTTAACCAGCTGGATTTGGTAGGAACAGGAAGGAGGAACAGATACACAATGGCAGGTCAAGAATCACATGATAGAAATAGTATCAAATGAAAACTATTCAATTTTAACAATTCATTTTAAGAAATGAGATCAATTTGTCCTCCAGTAGTCTAAGCCTATGGTAGCATAACAAGCCAACCCTAACTATAGGATTTATAAAAAAGGAAAGTCTTAAGACTAGTCTTAAAACTAGACAATGTGTCAGTCTCATGGACAGAAACTGGAAGTTAGTTCCACAAGAGAGGAGCCTGATAACTTCCTCCCATTCTGCTTTTAGAAACTCTTAAGAACCACGAGTAAGCCTTCAGTGTGAGAGCTAAGTGCTCCGTTAGGAAAATATGGAACAATAAGATCTCCAACATAAGATGGAGCTAGGTTGTTAAGGGCTTTAATTTAATTTATTTATTTAAATTAGGACAATACAACATGTCAGCAGTTAGCATCAATGTAAATATGTTAGAGTTAGCACAACAGCTAATTTTCATCCGTTGTCCTAAGGCAAGTAAGAACAAGAAACAGCCCACACAAAGAGTAGAGAATAATACAAACATCACCTACATAATACAGCATGAAATTATAATAAAGATATGATGCCATAACAAAATAGACAAGTATCTACATATGAGTGCACCTCTGGTTGGTTCTCAGTCAACATTTCAAAGAGTTTATAGATTAGAAGAAAGATTTTGAATTAAAATTTGGACTTGACAGGGAGCCAATGGAGAAAAGCTAAAACTGGATAGATATATCTCCTACTAACTCCAGTTAAGACTCTGGCAGCATCATTTTGGATTAACTGAAGACTTTTTAAATAAGCTTTTCACACGTGTGTGTATATATATATATATATATATATATATATATATATATATATATACACATATAGATATACATCTAGTCTTTTCACTTCTCACTTTTTGTGATTGTTGGAGCAAAAATCCAATTCAAAACTTAAATTGATTTTATGCACAGCCCAAGTGAACATCTCATCCTCTGACATCAGTAATAAATTTCTAACCAGTGTCCATTATAGTTATGATCAAAGCTGCACAAATGTTTATATGAAAGAGCAAACGAAAAAAGCAATATTAAAAACACTTTATAGAATCCTATTCAAAAGGTGCTTTATTAGTCTGAAAAAACTAGAAAGAAAAAAGAAAGTAGGTTCAATCATTCAGGAAAATAAATCCCACAAAAAAGTTAAATTGCGTCATCCGGAGAGATTTTTTTTTTTTTAAGAAAATGTTTTGTCCTTCATCCAAAGGACTTTCATCAGTCTGAGGCCTGCCAACAGGGTCGATCGTATTAAGTAGCACCTTATTGACATGTTTCAAACCAGTTTGCTGTTGAGTTCAGTGTTATGCACTGATGATTAATTGCTTTAGACTGATGGTCCTCCATTTTGCATTCGTAAAGCCATTATGCCTGGGAAATCAACAGCAGACTGGTTTGAAACATGTCAACAATGTGCTACTTAGTATGACAAATCCTGCTGGCAGGCCTCAGAGTGATGAAGTCCTTTAGATGGATGAAACATTTTCTTCCAAAAAATAAACTATCCATATGACATGATTTAACTTTTTTGTTCCCTACACAATAGTGACGTTTGATTTATCCAAACCATTACTACAGCAATAACCCTTAAAGCAAGGTTTTACCTTCGGTGTCTCACATTTAAAATGCATGTCTTCTATTTTTGCCTTTGCATTTCTGTTGTGCACTCAGTTAGATCCCATAGAATTAGTGGTGTAACGGTACATGTGGGTGTATTGAACCGTTTCAGTATGTCATGTTCGGTTCACGTGTGTATTGTTTTGGTTATTTTTTCACTCATTAAACTTTATTAATGAGAGATTATGTGCCAATTAAAGTTCTTAAGCATTTCTGCACAGCACTATTGATTGCTGCATAGTCTTGCAGCATGCGTAGCATTAGCAGCCTAGCAGGCAACAAAACAGCCAGAGCTTGAAGACCCTTTCATCTCGTTTTGGTCCCTTGTTTGGGAACCTTATGGCTTTCTTGTTAAAATTCAACAATGGGAAAAGACAAGTGCAAATCCAAAGCTGTATGCCGATGTTTCATGGAGATTGGATCTGCAGTAGGCAACACGTCTAACTTGTTAATGCACTTGAAAAGACATCATCCGAATGTGGAACGTCTCTTCAAGGAAGAAAAGCAGCTTGGTGCAAAGACTGATAGCAGCATTTAAACAACCTTTATCAGGTAATTCAGATTGGTCCAAAGCAATAACACAAGCAATAGGAGTTTTTAAAGCAATGGCTCGACGTTTCTGTTGTTGATATGCTGGCTTTAAGCATATGACTAAAGTTCTTGAGCCCTGCTGCCTACGACATTCCATCACGTCAACACTTCAGCCAAAAAGTTGTACCAGCACTTTATGAAAAATATAAAACTGATTGTCAACAAGCCCTGGAGCCCAGATTTAAAGCCCTACCACATGATGATGAGCGAGAGAGGATATTCAACCACCTCATAACAGAAATGGTGACCATGCAAGAAGAGGTATTATATTATGATCTAATTAACTTTTTAATTTACAATTATTATCTTATTAACTTATTTTTTTAACCTTTATGTGTAGTTTGCAGTCTGAGGATGCCACGAGTTATCAGTTGAGTCTTCTTCAGAGAAATCATCTCCACCTCCAGCTAAGTAGTCTAATGACTGAACTCTTTAGTGAACTTTTCAAGGGACAGGCATGCAAGTCACATTTGGAGCAAGTCCAAGAAGAGATTGTGAGTACAGAGCTTCAGGGTGCCCTTACCTTGAAGCTGACACACTCTATTCCTGCTACCTCTGTTGCTAGTGAGCAGGTTCTCTCCACCGCTGGAGATACCATCACTGCAAATTTTGGCAGAAAATTTAGATAAGTTGGTATTTTTGGCCAAAAATTTAAAACTCGATTAGTAAGATTGTAAACAGTCTGTTGCTGTTTATTGTTCTGGTTTTGATTGTTATTGTATTTATTAAGATTTTCATTGTTAGTATATATTATTGTAGAGTGCTGTTTATTTAAAATATCATCCAAATGGGTCGCTTTTATTTATTTTTATACATTATGTATTTTATGCATTGCTTACTTGGCATATTTTCAAAATAATTTAAGTTTTCATTTTGGCCATTTTTGCACCGACAATTAACCGAATAAAGCCCTCCTTGAAACTGAACCGAACCGAAATGTGATTTTAGCGTACCGTTACACCCCTACATAGAATGTATTCTTAGGAAGCAGTGAGTCAAAAGATTACTGTAACTCCAGTACTTCACAATGATACAATTGAGTGCACGTTTACTTCAACTAAGTTTAGAATACTTCAGTATAATCGCTGCATGTTAACATCAAAATAAATTCAAAATAATGAACAGGTGCAGCTCAAAAAATTAGAAAATTAAAAAGTTATATACTGGAAACTTGTGGTGTCACCCCCAATCAGTTTATTAACTCAAATACCAGCAAAGTCTTCCTGAGCTTATAAAGGGTTTTCCAGTTTGGTCAGTAGGCTACACAATCATGGGGAAGACTACTGACTTGACAAATGTCCAAAAGCCAGTCATTGACACCCTCCATAAGAGGGAAAGTCACAAAAGATCATTGAACTGTATCCAAGCATATTCATAGAAAGTTAAGTGAAAAGGAAAAGCGTTGTAAGAAAAGGTGCAACAGGGATAACGGTTTATGTACTGTAACCACAGACTATGAATATGGGTGCTCTAAGCTACTAATACGTCAGAGCTCCCCACCCCATTAACAGAACCGAGCACGCTGAACGACCAAACCGAACTACGCACCTCCCACCTGTCAGTACTGGTGTTACGCTACTTAGCTGCACACAATACTAGCTAGCTGAAATGCTAAAAACAAACAACGTGTGGCTCAGCTGTCTCTCCATCCAGCTTTAAACTGCAGGTACAGACAGCTCAGCTGTCTCTCCCTCCCTCTCCCCGCTCTAAGCTGCCGGTACAAATGTAGCTAGTCTCTCCCCACCCCGCTCTGAGCTGCCGGTGCGGGCTGCGTCTCCCCCGCTCTAAACTGCTGGTACAAACAAATTGTTCACATGTTTACATATGACTATTGTGCAACTAAATGATTGACATTTATGTGGTAGATAATATCCAAATGGAAGCTAAAGAATATTGAGAGAAGTTTAAAAAAAATTACATCTGTTATTAATGAAAAAAGCCATCAATACAATATAAAAAAATACTTAATTTTAGTCCTTAAAATGTTTAACTTATTTTTAAAAATATATTTGAGTTATGCAATAACTATTACAGCAAAAGTAACTTTGCACCACTTCTACTTTTTCAGCCTCACAGCAAATTGGCAGCCAATTCTCAACTCTTGTGTACTTCATAGTTTCCTTTCCTTGGCATTTTGATAGAAGCAGAGGAAAATAATTTAATTGATTTGTATGAGATGTAGATGCCAATGTATAGATGAGCCCGAAAAAAAAAAAAACAGGTTACCACAAAAATAACTTTAGATTTAAAATCCATT
>NW_023620008.1:0-7670 GCF_014905685.2 Nematolebias whitei
TGTAAGACAAGACCCCAGAAACCCTACATCAGCCATAACAAAAAAAACTGGAGCGGTTAGTTGACTGAGATCTTTATTCACAATAGGACTAAACCCCTCCATTTGCAACTGGGCACTAGACTTCTTAACATACAGACCACAGTCAGTGAGGATCCACAATGTAAGACAAGACCCCAGAAACCCTACAGGACCCCCCTCTCAAGGGATGGCCCCTGAAAGCCCAAAGGAGACAAGTAGGGTGCAGAAGGAACAAACGTAAAGCCGACAGGTAGTAACCTGGGAAAACACAGAAACCCAAAACCCCTTGAGTCAAGGTGAGCGGTCAGTAGACCTTCCACAGCAGGACAAAGGATCTGGGGGGTGACCTGACGACCATCCATCAGCAGGCCAGAGGTCTGGCGGGTGGCCAGGAGATCCTCCACGGCAGGACAGAAGATCCGGGGGGCGACCTGACGACCATCCATCAGCAGGCCAGAGGTCTGGCGGGCGGCCAGGAGACCACCCATTTATTGCCAGTGGGGAGACCACAACTGCAGGTGAGGAGACTCCTGGGACAGCTGCGGCTTGATGAGCGAGGAACTCAGGACGAGCGAGGACCTCTGGAGGGTGAGCGAGGATCTCTCGAGCGAAGACCTCAGGATGAGCGAGAACCTCTGGAGCGAGGACCTCTGGACGAGCGAGGGCCTCTGGAGCAAGGGCCTCTGGAGGAGCGAGGGCCTCTGGAGGAGCGAGGGCCTCTGGAGGAGCAAGGGCCTCTGGAGGAGCGAGGGCCTCTGGAGGAGCAAGGGCCTCTGGAGGAGCGAGGGTCTTCTCGAGGAGCGAGGACCTCTGGAGGAGCGAAGACCTCAGGAGCAGCGAGGGCCTCTGGAGCGAAGACCTCTGGAGCGAGGACCTCAGGTGCTGGTACGGGAACCAGTCTAGGTGCTGGCACGGGAACCAGCCTTGGTGCTGGCACGGGAACCAGCCTTGGTGCTGGCACGGGACCCAAAGAGGTAGGAGCTGGTGCAGAGACCAGCCTTGGTGCTGGTACGAGACCCAGCAAGGTAGGAGCTGGTGCGAGAACCAGCGTTTCAGGTGCTGAGGTGGAACCCAGCATGGAGGAAGCAGGGACATGCTGGAGTTCGGTGGAGCTGGCTCGGTTCTGCCACCCGTTTCTCCTGCGGTGAGTCCGAGCAGATTGCCCCCCTCCCTTTAAAGACCGCTCCAGGGATTGGTGTCACCTGGTGATGAGCGGCTGAGATCACGTAGGAGCTGTGCAGCGTAAGTAAATGACAAAATTCAAGTAAATCAAACAAATTAAATTAAAATAAATTAAACTCAGGTAAAACAATCGAATACATTAATATTTTTCATAATTTTTTGTTATTACTAACCTGTGCTTTTTTGTTTCAATAAAACAAACTGGACGAGGAGACGGTGGACAGTCTTGAGAGCTACCTGGACGCGTGCTTTGAGAATATAGTGATGGGTAAACCTCAGAACACCGCGCCCACCGCTACTCCAACATCCAAGCGCACGCGTTCGGAGAGCTCAAGCGGCGCGTCCACGTCTCCTGAGAAAAGCTTCACCGATGTTCTGGAGTCCATCGACAAAAAGTTAACAAGTTTAGATGCCCGACTGGCTCTCGTTGAAGCTCTCCACAAAGAGTTCCAAGCGTTGAGGGAATCTCTGGAGTTCAGCCAAGCTCAGGTGGCGTCGCTAGCTGCAGAAAACCAATCTCTGAGGGGAGACGTTAAAGATCTCACAGAGAAAATGACGCAGATATCCGGAGAAAACAGGAAAATGAAAGAGTCCATCCTGGACCTTCAAGCTCGGAGTATGCGGGATAATCTTGTCTTCTCTGGGATCCCTGAACGAGGTGAGGAGGACGCAGAAGCGACGATCCGTGAGTTTATCCAACGTGAGCTGAAACTCCCAAGTGAGACCGTAAAAAAGTTCACTTTCCATCGTGTTCACCGGCTCGGAGGTAAGAGGCCCGATAACAAGCGACCTCGCCCAATTATAGCTAAATTTGAGCATTATAAACAGAAAGAGCAGGTGAGAAGTCAGGGCAGAGAGCTGCGTGGGAAAGATTTCAGCGTTAATGATCAGTTTCCTAAAGAAATACTCGATCGGAGGCGAGTTTTATTTCCAATCAGGAAAAAATTCATGTCTGAGGGCGCCAGAGCTACAGTGGCTGTAGATAAACTTTATGTTAACGGTCAGCTGTTCAGGGAACGAGACATCACTCCATGGCTTTATTAAAAGAAACAACAGCTTGGTTTAAAGCAGGGCTGTTCAATGTATGACCCGTGGGCCAGGTCAGGTCCACGGATGGGCCAGGTTCGCTTCAACAATGAGTTCTTTCTTTTTTTTTCTTTCTTTCTTTCTTTCTTTATGTATATATATGTATATGTATGTATGTGTGGGTATATGTATGTGTATATGTATGTGTATGTGTGTATATGTATGTATGTATGTGTATATGTATGTATGTATGTGTATATGTGTGTATGTATGTATATTTGTGTGTGTGTGTATGTATGTATATTTGTGTGTGTATGTATGTATGTATATTTGTGTTGTATGTAGGTATGTATATATGTGTGTGTATGTAGGTATGTATGTATATGTATGTATGTGTGTGTGTGTGTGTGTGTGTGTGTGTGTGTATATGTGTGTATATATGTATGTATATATGTGTGTATATATGTATGTATCTGTGTGTATGTATGTATGTGTGTGTATGTGTATATATATATATGTGTATATGTGTGTATGTGTGTATATATATGTATATGTATGTATATATATATGTGTGTGTATGTGTGTATATATGTGTATATGTATATGTGTATATGTATGTATGTGTATATGTGTATGTGTGTATATATGTATATGTATGTGTATATATATATATATATGTATGTATGTGTGTGTGTATGTATATGTATGTATATGTGTATGTGTATATGTGTGTATGTATGTGTATATGTATATATGTATATATATATGTATATATATATATATATATATGTGTGTGTATGTGTATGTATGTGTATATATATATGTGTATATATATGTATATGTGTGTGTATATATGTATATATATGTGTATATATATTAGTGTGTGGGTATGAATTGGACTAACTATGAAAGGAAAGCAAGGAACTATTTAAAGTTTGGCTTTTGGTGACGGTGGCCCTGCAGCTGGGGTTTAGTGGTGATAATTTAAATGGTAATAATGGAAGTAAATTAACTGGCATTTGTAAATAAAATGAAAAGCACAGCTCGGGTGTCTGCACGGGTGAAGGTGAACGGTGTCACAGCTGTTTTGTTTGTTTGTTTTTCCACTTATTTTCTTTTTCTTTTTGTATCTGCTAACGCATCTCTTCGTCATTCTTTTTTTTATTTTTTATTTTTCTCTTTGCTTCTTTACCACCCAACAATCATTTACACACAAGCCCACAAGTACACACGCACACACACACCTCATAAGAGAACACACACGGACACCTCATATGAGAACTTTATATCTTTCCACCTCAACAACATCCAGCATCTACTCAACCTTCTGGTATCTTTCCACTTCCAACATCACTGTTTGTGAAGATCTAAACAGGCTAGCTCAAGCATTAACTCAGATTTTATTTAGATCTATTTGTATCCATGGTGACATGCACTGGTCAACTTTAACTACGCATGTACAAATATGGGCACAGTAAGGTTTGTAACTTGGAATGTCAATGGAACCAGTACTCAACAAAAAAGATTAGGAATCTTTAACCAGCTTAAAAGATTACAGGCAGATGTTGTCTTTTTACAAGAGATTCATAAATCTACGACAACTGCAGATGATCTTAAAACAACTGATTTTCCTAATGTGTTTTGTGCCTGCTATAACTCAAGACAAAGAGGAGTGGCAATATTAATACACAAAAATGTTAACTTTAAAATACTAGACACAGTCACAGATCCAGAGGGTAGATATTTAATAATAAAACTTTATATAAATAACTATAAGTTGTGTATTGTCAGTATATATGCCCCAAATGTTGATGACACCTCTTTTTTTCATGATTTTTTCTCAGCACTTTCTGATCACTTGGATTGCTCACTTATACTTGGAGGTGACCTCAACTTTGGTCTAAATGAAGAATTAGACAGATGTAGTAGAGCACGAACTCAGCGTAGTTGGCAGTCCATAAATATAGTTAAACAATACATGAGTGATTATGGACTTTGTGATGCATGGCGATCTCTTCACCTGAATCGTAGAGAGTATACTTTCTTCTCTTCTGTCCATCACTCTTACTCTCGTCTGGATTATTTTTTAGTCAGCAGCTCGTTGTTGACGGACATCTCAGACACTGAGATTCACCCTATAGCTGTCAGTGATCATGCTCCTGTCTGTTTAAATCTAGCAAACAGAAAAGAAATCCCCAAAAGTATAAACTGGAGATTTAATACATCACTGCTTGAAGATGTAGATTTTATCAAATATTTTACAGAAGAGTGGGCTTCATATCTGGAGTACAATGACGTGCCTGGAACATCAGCATCTATTCTCTGGGAGGCAGGTAAAGCTGTAATGAGAGGTAAAATAATTTCATTCTCATCACAAAAGAAGAAAAAAGAAAATAAACATATTCAGGAACTAGAAGAAACCATTAAATCGTTAGAAGCCTCTCAAGATGAAGAAATGCTGGATAAAATGCGTAAAGCAAAATTGGAATTAAAAGAATGTATTAACAAAAAAACTCAATTCTTAATACAACGACTTAGAATCGAAAATTTTGAACAGAGCAATAAGTCAAGTAGCTTTCTAGCTAAACAGCTCAAAATAAATAAGGAAAAAACAACTATAGTTGGTGTTAAAGACTCGACTGGGAATACAGTTTACGATCCTGAAAGAATTAACAGCATTTTCAGAGATTTTTATAAAGACTTGTATTCGCCCCAGATAAACCCATCAGATAATGATATTAATGAATTCCTGGATAAAATAACACTTCCTAAACTATCAGATAGTCAAACAATGGAGCTGGATTCACCACTGACACCAGTGGAACTACAGGAAGCCCTCAAAAGCATGTCCAATAAAAAGGCTCCAGGTCCAGATGGATTCCCAGCAGAATTCTATAAAGAATTCTGGAATATCCTGGCTCCACTATTTCACAAAATGCTACAAGAAACTGAGAAAAATAACAGTCTTCCAAAAAATATAAATTCTGCCAACATTAGTCTCCTGTTAAAACCAGGCAAAGACCCTGTATTACCTACCAGTTATCGTCCCATATCTCTTATCAACGTTGATCTTAAAATAATTTGTAAAGCCCTCTCAAAAAGATTAGAAAAGGTAACTCCTCTAATAATACATCCAGACCAAACTGGTTTTATAAAAGGGAGACATTCATCCACAAATTCACGCAGATTATTTAATTTAATAGATTATTCTTACAGTAAAAATATTGAAACTGCAATATTCTCTCTAGATGCAGAAAAAGCTTTTGATAGAGTTAACTGGAAATTTTTATTTGCAGCCTTACATAAATTTGGTTTTGGAAATTATTTCATAAATTGGTTACAAATATTATACAGTTCTCCTTCAGCATGCATTAGGACAAATAATCAAATATCTGCTAGTTTTGCGCTGCAAAGGGGAACCAGGCAGGGATGTCCACTCTCCCCCTCACTGTTTGCTATTTTCATCGAACCGCTAGCCGCAGCAATCAGGCAAACTACAGATATTAAAGGCATAAAATGCAAGAACATAGAGCACAAAATCAGTCTATATGCTGATGATGTGCTGCTCTTCCTCTGGCATTCACAAACCTCCATCTCTCAGGTTATTGGACTGATAAACTCCTTCTCAAAAGTTTCAGATTACTCTATAAACTGGCTAAAATCCACAGTTCTACCAATTAATTGCTCTTTCAACAATTCACTTACTACACAACTGCAATCAGGGAATATTACATATTTGGGTATCAAAGTTTCGCCTAAATTAGCAGATTTAACAAAACTAAACCACACCCCACTTTTAAAGAAAATTGAGGATGATCTGGCTAGATGGAAATCTTTACCCATATCTCTCATGGGAAGGATCGCATCAATAAAAATGATGGTTTTGCCTAGAATAAATTATTTATTCTCAATGATCCCAAATAAACCATCATCTGACTGGTTTAGATCCCTGGACTCCTCTATTTCTAAATTTCTATGGAAAGATAAACGCCCTCGTATTAGATTAAAAACACTACAGAAATCCAAAGATAAAGGAGGACTAGAATTACCCAACTTTTATTATTATTTTCTAGCCAACAGGCTAGAATACATCTCAAGATGGATAAAACACACACCCCTTGATGAACCCTGGCTAGACGTAGAACAGACACTTTGCAATAATATAATGATCTCGGACCTTCCATTCATTAGCTCAAACATAAAACGACAGGAATGCTTTAAAAGCATCAATATCAGCTCCTCTCTGACAGCTTGGTGGGAGTTTCTTAAAATGACAGAGTCTTCACTAATCCCATGTAAACGTACACCCATCTGGAACAACCCTGACATCCTACAACAGAATAAGATGATAAACTTCCCAGGTTGGAGGTGTAAAGGAATTGAATATTTGGAACATATATATGAAGAAGTGGACTACATCCCATTTACCAGATTAATTACACAATATGGGATTGATAAGAATAAATTTTTAGAATATCAACAAATTAAATCTATAACCAAAAATAAATTTAACCTTAATAACACTAGGATTGAAATGTCAACAAGTGTATTAGAATTCCTTAATCTTAACCCTCCCAAATTATTATCTAAGGTTTATCAGAAACTCAGTAAAATAGATGAAGCTATATCTCTTCCCATGGTAAAATGGGAGACAGACTTGTCAGCTAATTTTGACCAAAACTTTTGGTCGCAGATCTGTCAGAGAACTTTTAAGATGACTAAAAACTCGAATTTACAACTAATACAATACAAAATCCTTCATAGAGTACACTATACAGGTCAACGGATGTTCACGATGGGTTTCGCATCATCTAATATTTGCTCACAGTGTACAGACAATATTCCGGACAATTACATCCACGCATTTTGGTTCTGTCCACCTGTTCAGAGGTTTTGGTGCCGGATATGTGAAGACTTATCAAAGTGTCTGAGATGTAATATTCCACTCTCTCCGTCAGTTTGCTTATTGGGCCACTTAGATGATGTCACCTTGGAGACAAAATCAATTCATATTATTCTCACTGCCCTATGTATAGCAAAGAAAACTATACTCATGAATTGGAAAAATAAAAATACACTTAGTATTAAACAGTATAAAGACCTTCTGTTAGATTACATCAGTCTTGAGACAGCCTGTACCCCCACATCGGACTATTCTCTCTGGACTTCTTTAATCGGCTCCAACACGTAGTGGAGGTGGGTGGTCCCCTTTGATTCTGTCCCGTGGGGCATGGTGGTCGGTGTGGGTGGGGTGTCGGGGCTGGGGACGTGGGGGGGGTCATGGGCCTGGAGCGGTGGCGCCCGACTGGGGAGGTGGCTCTGGTGGTTCTGGGTGATGGCCTGTGCTGGCTGCATGCGGGCTTCTGGGTGGTCTGTACCGGCGGACATGGGTTACTGGCCTGGTGACCTGGCTGTCCCTGGGTGGGTCTGGGGTGGACGCGGGC
>NW_023620009.1:0-7668 GCF_014905685.2 Nematolebias whitei
GAATCCACCAGCAGTCACATGTCGAAGTGTCCCTGGGCAAGACACTGAACCCCTCATAGCCTCTGGTGTGTCCCATTGGTGTCTGAATGTGATCTAAAGCACTGATTAGTCTCATTGGAATGATTTGTTCAATTAGCTTTGTAGTGATCTAGTAGAGTGCTGTATGAATGGGTAAATGAGGACACAGATTGTAATGTAAAGCGCTTTGAGTATCTTGAAATAAGATAGAAAGGCGCGATACAAGTACAGTCCATTTATATTTCACACTGGACCTCTAGCAGTATGGGCTCTGTTCCTCACCCTTCTTCCTCCAAACCTTTGGACCTTGATTTCCAAATGAAAGGCACACTTTACGTTCATCGGAAAAGAGGACGGAGGAACCCAACAGTTTTAGTCCATCTCCCGGATGCGTCTGAATGTGGTGGTTTTTGGAGCTGTGACTCCCGCCTCATTCCACTCTTTCTCTGGATCTCTGCCAGATTCTGGAATCTTCTCTGTTTGATAATCCGCTGAAGCCCATGGTCATCTCTTTTGCTGGTGCGTCTTCTCCTGCCACATTTTGCCCTTCCACTAGACTTTCCATTGATATGCTTGGACACAGCACTCTGTGAACAGCCAGCCTCCTTAGCTATCAACTTTTGTGGCTTACCCATCCTATGGAGGGTATCAGTGATGATCTTCTGGCTTGTTATGTCAGCAGTCTTCCCCATATTGAACTGAACTGAAACAATTGAACCAAACTGAAGCAATTTAATGACAATTGGGGAAACCTGTGCAGGTGCTTTGAGTTTAGTAGATGATTAGTGTGTCACACTCAGTTTAAAACATTCATGCCCTGCAACATTTGGGTTGATTTCTCCACAGTATTCTATTTTTTTTTAAATCCTGTTTTTGTGGGTTTCATGAGCTGGAAGCCCAATTAAGTAAAAATAAACAAATAAATACTTGAAATCGTTTAAATTGTGTGCCCTGAATCTTACATCTATTAAAGATCAACTTTTTGAATGGAATTATGGAAGTTAAACAGCTTTTCCATGGTATTCAAATTTTTTGGAAAGGGTCTGTTCCCTAATAAGGCTTGGCTGTGTGTTCTCCAGTAAGAACTAGTTTACTATACATTACCTCCTGATTCTTTCCTCTTTGGTTTCCTTGGTAACTACCCATTAGTTCTTGATTAGTTCTTCTTTATTTACAAGGTAACTAACCAGTAGTCCCCTAAAAAGGCTTGGCTCTGTGTTCCCCACTAGTTAACTACACATTAGTTCCTGATTCGTTCCTGAGGTGTTCCCTAGTAGTTAATAAAATTTTGTGTACCTTGTGTTACCAGAATAACTATTCTTCTTTCGGCTGCTCCCTTCGTCAGAGGTCGCCAGAGTGAACTGCCCCACATGTTGTCCTTCCTGACGCAACCACAGACCACTGAGTTACACCACCCCCCACCCCCCCACACCCCCCGCCGTGTGCCTTCTCTAACCTCTGTGTCACCACTCCCAAGTTAAGTATACATAAAAACATATAAATTCATAAACAATGTGTATTATATAAAAGAATGTTTAAGCAATGTATACAGAGAATGTCAGAAGTTTACATCCACTCAGTGTAATTCAATGATTTTTTTTCCATCACTAATTCACCAGAAGTGTAGATGGCACATGCAGTTTCAAAGCAGCTCCTCATTCAGCTCTTTCTGCTAACTCAAACACAAGGTTCATGGGCAGTTTGAGGGCAGTTAACATTAGTTAACATCCTTGACCCTGACAGTTTGTGCAGTCTGGATTCAGCTGTTTGATGGGGACCATCCCAGACATCCAACCAGTTAATGTTTTAGAGTCAACCCTGGCCAATTTATTTAAAGCAACCGCAGGAGCACATGGAGATATGGAAAATACATTTTCTTTAAGACATAATCTGGAAGGCTTTTTGCAGCCTTTATTTGGCTTACTAAAGCACAGTTAGCATGCTTGATAAAAGTATATCTCTCGATACTCTAGTAATATAAGACATATATTCTGTAAGTACATGGCTCTTACATCATTATATTTGTTAGCATAAATATGAAAAAACAAGTTATACATTCACTTTTGAAGTCTTTAAAGTTCAGTCTAGTTCTGGAAACACAACAACTTAAAAATGTTTAATCCTCTTTTAATCCAAAGGTTTTTGATGTATTTGTTTAAGATCTTTAATTTAAACTTCATTGAGTTTCAGCTAAAAAAGAAACTGTCCAGATGACCTAACTGAAAATTGTTGGATTGTATACCTGGACCATTGAGTATGGACTATTTTGGATTTGAACCAGTTTGACATGACTGTTGACGAGGAAGAAGGCCGGCATCGGAGGAGGGGGCGTTCCAAAGACACCATCTTAGCACCAACATAACTGGTTTGTTCCACTTTGGAGTAAGCTGTTTGGGGGAAGAATCAGTTTTGTGTTGTGTGTTTCCTTGACTGATGAAGCCTTCCGGATAAAAGGTGAAACGTTTCAGCAAAAAAAGAAACTGTCCAGACGACCTGACTGAAAAATGCTGAATTGTATACCTGGATTATTGAGCATGGACAATTTTGGTAAACTTCGTTAAGTTTTATTAATAAAATTCAAGTTTTCATCAACTTATTTAAAAATGTGTTTTCTTTTAGGGCGGCATGGTGGCTCAGATGTAGAGCTTTAGCCTCTCAGTGAGAATGTCACTGGTCCAAATCCCAGCCGGGGGCCTTTCTGGGTGGAGTTTGCATGTTCTCTCCATGCATGCGTGGGTTTTCTCCAGGTACTGTAGTTTCCTCCCACAGACCAAAAGCGTTCATGTTAGAATGATTGGCAACTGTAAATTGTCTCTAGGTGAGAGAGTGAATGGTTGTTTGTTTCTTTGTGTCCCTCTGATGGACTGGAGACCTGTCCAAGGTGTCCCTGCCTCTCACACAGTGACTGCATATAAGCACCAGTGACCCCACGACCTGAAAAGGAAGAAGAAGGTAAAATATAATGGATGGATGGATGGATGGATGGATGGATGGATGGATGGATGGATGGATGGATGGATGGACGGACGGACGGACGGACGCACGTGTATGTATGTATGTATGTATGTATGTATGTATGTATGTAGTTTGTTTGTTTGTTTGTTTTCTTTTTAATCTAAGAATATTGTGAGCCAGATGATAATCGTCCAAGGCCACTTTTGGCCCTTGAGCGATTTACTAACCACATCTGAGCTAAACCCTTTATCCTCTGAAATCTGTTTCTGATGTTAAAATGTTTTTTTTTTTTCATTCAACCTTTATATATACAGGTTAGTCTCTTTGAGCCACCAGGACTCATTTACAAGAGACACCTGTTTTAGATTTAGTTTTATAATTTATCTGATTTCTGTCTGTTTCTCCTCACACTCGAGTTTCATGCTTCATATTTTCACCCAGACACTCATGAGCGTTGTAAAATGGTAAATGGACTGTACTTGTATATCACCATTCTATCTAATCAAGATACTCAGTGCTCTTTACAACACAATCTGTGCCTCATTTACCTTGACACAGCACTCTACTACATCTATACAAAGATAATCTGAATCTGTAGAGAATAATCAGCGCTTTATCTCATTCAAACACTGATGGGACACACATCAGAGACAATGAGGGGTTAAGTGTCTTGCCCAGGGACACTTCAACATATCACTGCTGGTGGAACTGAACCCCCAACTCTCCCATTGGAGGACGACTGCTCTAACCACTCAGCCACAGCTGCCCTGTAACAGTTGTTTAGCTCCGGGCTGCAGGTTAATGGACTCAGATCCGGATCCAGACCTGTATCCTGAGTTCAGCACTAACTTTCAGAACGTTTCTGCTGATGAGGTCTCTGATGGAGTTTCTTGGTGGTAAGTTAAGAAAATGTAATGGTGCATTCACACCAGCCATGTTTAGTCCGCTTTAATCGAACTCTAGCTCATTTTCCTAGAAAGTCCGGTTCATTTAGGGAGGTGTGAACGCGCCATCGAACTCTGTCACGAAACAAAAAGGCGAACTCTGGCCCGGGCTAAAACCTAGGTCTCGATCCGGTAGAAGAGAACTCCAGCGCGGTTCGAGTACAGTGTGAATGGAAACAGACTGGGCCCCGCTTCGCAGGACAAACAAACACGCATTGCTCTGACCTTATATGGAGCCGTCAGCTGCCTTGTGTGGAAAACAATATTCTCCATGGTCTTCTGTCTCATCTTCTGCTCATGCTAAGTCCATTTTTGAAAAATGACAAAATATAACTCCTAAAACTGCTAAAACTTGATGCCACTTCGTTTTTATTTTTATTTACAGAAGAAGAAGAAGACGTGTCTTCAAAGGTTTTTGTGTCGTTTCTTTCAGTAGTTCTTGGTGCAGCGCCCCCACAGGCGAGCGGGGGAACAGGTTGGTTCAACAGGTTGGTTCAACAGGTTGACTCGACTTCACAGTGCAGTGTGAATGCAAACACACCAGCTCAAATGTAAACAAAATGTCATGAATATTGGTCCCGAACCGAGTCTACCGGACTATCTGGTGTGAAAACAACCTTAGTGTGCTTATTAAATAGTTAAATAAGTTTTAAGTTCAAGTTTTATTCTTCATCCTCTAACAATCTGCCTGCCCACATGTGATGGTAAAAACTGCAGCTCGTTCTTACTTCTCTGACTTTTCTAACGCCCGGTCATCAGAGCTAAACTGCCTCCAGTCATGCGTCTCTGGGGGACCAGCGTTTTCAGGGCATTCTTCTCATGCTAGCTGCCACATACCATTAGAGACCGTTGCGCTGTTAGGTCACCCAGAAGAAGGCTGGATCAGAACCGACCCAACAGTTCCATGAAGCTGAAAACCCGATGTGATTGGTTCTGTAAACACGACAACGGTTGAGCAGGTCTGAGGAGGGGGGGTCCCCCCGGGGGGGGGGGGGGGGGGGTCCCCTTACTGTGGCAACAGGGACGCCCATGTTTGTGAACTGAAGAGCTGATTTTCACTTGAGTGACAGAAACACAAACGATGGAGGACAGGCTGAAGAAAAGAGTCGACCCGTCCTCAGACGGACCCGAGTTGTTCTGTTCCTCCATCACCTCAGTGCTGCTCAGGATGGATGGCTGAGATGAAGTGAAGGTTCTACACAATCTGCTGACTTCCTTAGATAACTTTACTGATGAGAACAGACTGTCTGTGATTAGAACATGACTTAGTGGTTAGTATTGTTCCCTCACAGCAAGAAGGTCCTGGGTTCAATCCCTGGTTTGGACCTGGGGTGCATGTTCTCCTCGTTGGCTTTCTCCAGGTACTCCAGTTTCCTCCCACTGTCAAAAACCTGCACGTCAGGCTGCCTTCAGGCAAAAGACATCTCTCCCTGGGTTTTGCCTGATTAAATAAAGGTTAAGAAATAAAACAATTAAATTGAGTGATCTAATGCAAGTTTTGAGAAGAGTCATAGGCTTTGGGGAACAGGCTGTTCATGTTATTTTGTTGAAGCAGTAAATCAGTATGGCAGCTAAAAGGTTCAGAATGCTGAAGAAAAAAACCTCTCAGAGATCTGACTGCACAAAAATAATTCACTTTACAAAAACAAAGGATAAGAAAAATAACTCCTAAATAATGCAGCACCTCACATGTAGTGCTGCTGAAAGCTCACGCCTCAAGTTACTTTATATTAGTAACCTTTACACATATTAAATACTGTATTTTTCAGACTATAATGCACACTTAAAATCCTTCTCAAAAATCGACATTGAGCCTTATTAATTCTGGTTGTACTTAATGACCTCAAACCGATTTTACGTGTTACAACTGAACAATGTTGAGAGTTATTGTGAATGACTTGAAAGTTTGACTTATCGGAATGTTTTGTTTCGCTTAATGCGCCTTATAGTCCGAAAAATACCGTATGCACAATTTTCTTTCTCTGTTCAGAGTAAAGAAAACAGTCTTAATATTACTGTTCTGCACGTAGCTGTATAACCTTCGTAGGGTTTATTGTAGGGATGCACGATATTATCGGCATGGTATCAGTATCGGCCGATATTGGCGATAAAGTTAAATATCGGACATCAGCCATTCCATCAAAATAACTCACCGATATAAAAGGCACTGTTTCAGCACAACGTTATGACATCATGCACGCCACTGAGTTTAGATTTGTGAAAATTTACTGTTCGAGTGTTGTCATTGTGTTAGAGAGTAAATGTCATGAATAAATTTGACATTAAACATAATCCAAGTTGAAGTCTTACATCATTTTCAGCCCCTTTTTGACATCTTCATTTGGTAGCAGGCCAAACTGACAAAGACCATGCAGAATAATGTGGTATTTTAATTCCACAGCAGAGAAAGCTATGTAGTCTCTGTAAGTAGGTCTAGGAAGAAAATATCGGTATTGGTATCGGCCAAGTAAGTTTTAAAATATCGGGATATCGGATATCGCCTAAAATCCAATATTGTGCATCCCTAGTTTATTGTATAATGTATAATCCTGTCAAATTGTTCATCAATATGTACTGTCTCTGTTTTAAACACATAAAAGTCAAAATTAAATAAAACTCAAATCTGAAACTGTATTTTTAGTATTATTCTGTCACAGATATTTCATTCACGTTTCCATAAAAAATCTGTCGTATGAACCACTACATGTCTACAGTCCACTGCATGGGCTACTTGTCCATTTTAGTGCGGGTCAAAGCTCCAGAGGTCCCCTGTAAAGGAACTGAAGAGCCATGTGTTGCAGACCTCTGCCTTTAATAGAAACTGATTGAAGGTGAAACCTGGGGTGGTTTGAAAAAAAAAATACCTAAAAGACTAAATAAACAAAGAAGCAAAGAAACACAAAGAAACAATTACACTCCTTCCTCCTCCTCCTCCTCAGTGCACCATGTGCTTCAGTCTGCACTCCTCAGCATCGTCAGAGGATTCAGGTGTAACTGTAAATGTAAAAACCATATGAACAGCCCATAAAATGATTAAGTGCCGTGGCTTTGACTCAGTTCACAACCTGAGACACTCACACCATCTGATCAGGCCAGAACACTTGCAGTGACTGCTTTTACCTCTGCCTCAGCTCATTTCTGATGATCTGTTCCTTTCTGATGAATTTTCTGAGCACTGTGCTCAGAGTGAGGCAAAGATAAAACAGAACATGCAGACCATTGTAGCTGTGTGTTTGTTAGACATGCAGAAAGGACATTTTCAGAAGGAGGACGTGATAAGACAGGTGGAAAAACGGCCTCCATTTGGTCTCTGAGCTGCAATATTTGCCAGTACACACGATGATGTGAGCGCTTTTACAAAAACCATTGTTTTGCAATGTTAACACACACACACACACGTGCACACACACAGGTTTTTCTTGCTATCTTTACAGGGACTTTGCATTGACTTCCATTCATTTTTCATTCATTTCTATAGCCTAACCCTAAACCTAACCATTACCAGTACATACATAACTCTAACCCACCAACAACACTTGAACATTATGGGGACCAGGCTTTGGTCCCCAACAAGAGCAGTTGGTCCTCACAAAGAAACATAAACAAGTTCAATTCAATTCACTTTATTTATATAGCGCCAAATCACAACAAAGTTGAACACAAATTTTGTTTTCTCAGTCATCCAGGTATATAACAACAAGGCCTTTGAAACCATTAGTGAAAAGGCCAGACTTCAGGGGTATCTGAGGCA
>NW_023620010.1:0-4676 GCF_014905685.2 Nematolebias whitei
TCTGTTAGCAAAATATCTGATGAATTATTGGAGGGATTTTAATTAACCTTTCAGGAAGTGATGATTGGATATTTGTCAACAACTGATGAAATTTTGTAATCGTCTCCACTTTAAACCAACACAGAATTAACTTTAAGTCTCTCAATTTGATTAATTTTCATGTTTTTATTAAATTCTTCATGTACTTTTATGGTATTTGTTTTTTATTCAACCTTTATTTATACAGGCTAGCCTCATTGAACCACAGGGACTCATTTACAAGAGGGACTTGTATATTTATAATTTTTACTTATATCAGACAAGTGCAAAGATTTATTTGGAAATCTTCCAGATACTTTCACAACCTCTTGGATTTTAATAAATAATAATAATAAATATATATATATATATATATATATATATATATATATATATATATATATATCATAGATACATATTGAAGTTGTTGAGGTTGGAGCCAAGTGCAGGCAGACACGAGGAGCATGGAGTAAACTAAAAATGATTTATTAACAAACCAAAACAAATCAAAGGGCTGATGCAACAAGTGACAGAATGACGGAGGTGAAAACACAAATGTGACACGTTTGCAGAATAATGAGTCGACGTGAGGTCGTGACATGAGCTGATGTAAATAAGAAGCTGGGTGAGAGGAAGTGGAAACACCTGGGCTGAGACACTGACTGGGGACAGGTGAGGGTGGAAGGCTGACTGGGAAAACACTGGAGAGTTTTACTGGGAGTACATGGAATCAGACACAAGAAAACAAAAAAACACAAAGATCTCAAAACACAAAATAAAGTAAATAACAGAAAACACAAACTATGACAACACACACACACACACACACAATGAACAAAAGAGTCAAACCATCCATCCATCCATCCATCCATTATCTTTACCCGCTTATTCCATTTTGGGTCACGGGGGTCGCTGGTGCCCATGTCCAGCAATCACTGTGCGAGGGGCGGGGTACACCCTGGACGTGTCACAAGTCCATCACAGGGACACATAGAGACAAACGAGACAAACAACCATTCACTCTCTCACTCACACCTAGGGACAATTTAGAGTTACCAATCAGCCTAACATGCATGTTTTTGGACTGTGGGAGGAAACCGGAGCTCCTGGAGAAAACCCACGCATGCACGGAGAGAACATGCAAACTCCACCCAGAAAGGCCCCTGGACCGGGGTTTGAGCCAGGGACCTGCTCGCTGAGAGGCAGCAGCTCTACCAGTTGCGCCACCGTGCTGCCACTAGACTCAACTAAAAAATTTAAGTAACTTTCCACAAAACTGAACTTTTTAAGATTTTATTTTGTAAAAAAAAAAAAAAAAAAAAAAACTAACAATGTGGTTTGTATTTTTTAAGTCAAAGATTATTATCATGTTTATAGTAATTTCTTTTAAAGGATTTCAGCGTGTGCAGTGATGTGCAGGGTCGCCTCACAGCCACGAGGCGTTTACTTGCTGTTTGTGCATCACACCGACAGAGTGTGTCCACGCTAATGTTTGTCCATCTGTCTGTGATGTGATCTGTCCATCTGCTTCATCTGGGGTCACATCCACACACCTGTGATCCTGATCCATTTGTAAGAAACAAAAACATTCAGTTCACACATTATGAGGCAGTTCTGGCTCAACATGTGAGATATTCAATTCAGTTTATTTATATAGCGCCAAATCACAACAAAGTTGTCTCAGGGCACTTTACAGGAACTTTCACAAACATAAAAGCCAATTAGTAAAGTTCTCTATCTAAGGAATCCAGCAGACAAGATGAATCTTGGCTTCGTTGCAGTCTCCCATCCTGAGCAAGCACAGTGGCAACAGTGGAAAGAAAAAAACTCCCTTTTAAAGGAAGAAACCTCCAGCAGAACCAGGCTCAGGACAAGCGGCCATCTGCTTTGACCGGCTGGTTTGAGAGGACAGGAAGGAGAGACAGACGAACACAGAATGGTAGGTCCAGGTATAGGTCCAGGTATAGGTCCAGGTATAGGTCCAGGTGTATCTGAAAGACAAGAAAACACATGTTAAGGATAGAAAAAATTAATTACACATACAGAACAGGTTGAGAGTAAGTAAAGACAGTAGCAGAGTGAAAAGTGTGGTCAGTTTGTCCTCCAGCAGTCTAAGCCTATAGCAGCATAACTAAGGGACAGCTCAGGAAACCCAAGCCGACCCTAACTATAGGATTTAGCAAAAAGGAAAGTTTTAAGCCTAGTTTTAAAACTGGATCATGTGTCAGCCTCACGGACAGAGATTGGAAGTTGGTTCCACAAGAGAGGAGCCTGATAACTGAAAGATCTGCCTCCCATTCTGTTTCTGTAAATTCTAGGAACCACAAGTAAACCTGCAATCTGAGAGCGAAGTGCTTTGTTAGGAAAATATGGAACAATAAGATCTGTAATATAAGATGGAGCTAGGTTGTTGAGAGCTTTGTAGGTTAGAAGTAAGTTCTATTTCGTATAAGCTTCGCCCTTTAAGGCTTTCGCTGATGGGTTTATCCCGATATGCGAAGCATTGCACTGAAAATTTTAGTCCACGCCCACCTGCTGTGCGGGCCCCACCCGGTCCGTATAAATTACGTTAAGAGCGGGAAATCGGCTCCCAGTTTTTCTTCAGCAAGCTAATAGCACTGTCAGAAGAACGAAGAAGGAAAGTTGTGTAGATGACCAACCTTTGTTAAGAATGCTTGGCCCGGCACGTCGACCTCATGTCGTCTGGTGAGCTCTCCTCCCCGAGGAGAAGCTGACGAGCAGTCTTGTTTCAAGGTAAGCGCCGAGGAATATTTCTCAGTGACAGGTCGCTACACGCTGGACAATGCCATCTTGTAATTTTCCTCTTATCGCCGACCCTTGGAGCGAATCGGATGGTTCCTCCGGGACAGGCGGCGCTCAGCTGCAGCCTCCCGCTGCTCATTCCCTCCTGGAGAGCGTAGTGTCGGTGGGGGGAGGCTGAGCGAATGCTCACCTCATCCCACCTCGTTTCGCATCGGCGATCACAGCGCTCCCGGCCGGCGGCGCCCTCTGGGGTTGCCTGGCGTAACCCAGGAGGCGGCTGACATGCAGGGACCCTTTTTTACATCCCACGCCTTTTCCCACCAGTTCGGATGATCTGGCGGGAAGGTTGTTTTTACTAGGTTCCATTCTGGCTCACCGTCTTGATCCATCTGGCCTCGTTTTCCCAACAGGACGTCCTACGGGTGAGGCCACAGCCGGTTTTCCTGGTAGATTGGGGGGGCCGGTCTCCACAGTCCGCACCCATCTCCAGACAGGGGTTCACCGAGCGGAAAGTCCCTCATTGCCCCCTGGAGCCAAGCCTGGCGGAGGCTTCATTGGAGCTAAAAATGTCCAGGTGGACCAGCGTCCCATGCCTCCGGTTAGCGTAACCCAGACGGTGACACCGCTCTCCAACTGAGCTCACCAGCATGCGTTCCAGACGGCCACAGCGAGCAACACGTTACGCTGTTGTCGTACACGTTCAGAGGCGGGAAGAGACGGTGGGCCCTCTGACCTTCGGCTCGCTCCGCTCTCGTAGCGGCTGTTCGCTAACGACGCTATCAGCCCATGCAGTACGCTCCGTCCGCAGGGCACCTGACGTTATCCCCAACCGGTGAGCCTCTTTTGCTATCTGCCACCCCGCATCGCAGCCAGAGAACGAGGTCCCAGAGGTTCTCCTGGCTCATCACTCCACCTTCCTCTCAGGAGAGGTGCAGAAGCTTCTGTTGGAGGGCCTTTTCATCAGCGAGAGATCATTTCAAGATGCTCCACGGCTGCACAACGCCTCCCCAGCTCTGTTACGCCAGCCCCTCCCGTCAGACGTCACCGGCATCCGGAAGTTCAATTTTTCCCGGACTTCGCCAACAGGGGCCCTCTAGGACAACAAACAGAGCTCAAGGGAGGATAACCAGGTGTCGGTTTGGTGGAGGTGTGTTGATGGCACAAGATGTGGAATAACATCATTTTATGATGAAGTGTCTTTTAGCCAGGCTGTCAGCACGGATGATCTGACAAGCGGCCCCATCACACACACTCATCACGAATGAGCCTTTTAAGGTTGTTTCATTCACTGCCAGCGGTGCCAACACGCGCTCGAGCAGCCTCCACCTATAAGGCGCTGCTTTATGAAAGCGCTCACGCAGCTCTCAGCGCCCACCGTTCACGTCAACGTTAACGTGAGACCGCGGTATGAGCCCAGTAACGTATCTCGCTCTCGGCAGGAGCGACATGCGTTTTCATCGCAGTGGTGTCAAACGCGCGTTCCCGCGGCGTCAGCAGTTTCACAAGCCTCACAGCGGCCCCGCTCCTTCATCCTCGAAGAAGGTTTTCTGAATTAATACTGAAGCTCGTGGAATCACTCAAAAGCTCACGTGATTCGCAGCCAAGAATGAACGTGTTTCTGTAGACCGAGCCCAGTGGAAACCTCGTCCCACCGGTGCTGCGCACTGTTTCCTGACTGCACCGACGTCAAAGGCGCGCTCCCGCGGAAATCTTTGCTTAAGGCGTCGAATGAATGAGGGCGCGCACACACGACTCTTCAGGGCACGTCGGCTCCTACGTGCACCCGCTCCCCGAGCGTTTACACGGAGCAGCTGCACACAACGTGAGCACAACACATGAGCTGCGTCCCGCAGCATCAGCAAACGCACAAACGATTTGCATGCTCGGGGGCGCAC
>NW_023620010.1:4686-7667 GCF_014905685.2 Nematolebias whitei
CGCTCCAGACGGATAGGCCGGGATTCACGCTGCAGTACAGCTCAAACCTGGTGCGGAGGAACTCTAATGACATTTTTCTGTCATTTCTAGAACAGATCTCGTCCCCTCTCGCAGAAGCCCAGGAAATTCTGATTTAAATGTAATTTTCCAGTCTCAGAAGGAGAGGAAAACGCAGGGTTCCCCTCTCGTCACTCCCTGGTCCCAACGAACCGGAAAGATGAG
The DNA here is from genome assembly GCF_014905685.2 of Nematolebias whitei. Lineage (NCBI taxonomy): Eukaryota > Metazoa > Chordata > Actinopteri > Cyprinodontiformes > Rivulidae > Nematolebias > Nematolebias whitei. Next base: position 4,909 of record NW_023620010.1, read on the forward strand.
ATTTATTCTAGATTTGTCAATTTTGAACTGTGAGAAACAACATTCCATTAATGTGCCCGAGCCGCTCTGCAGCCGCCGCACAGAGCAGGGAGGAGGATGCTGCTTTATCTGGACACCTGCTGCTGCTGAGCAGTTTGTACAGACAGGTGGCAGCAGTGCAACTCACGTGAACCGGTTGAGTGATATCAGCTGGTTTCCGTCAGCAGACCTACGTCACACATGTCAAACCTCACAGAGGCACACACATTTAACGAGCTGTGGGGGCGCTCTGGTTCTCCACACAGCAGCTCATTTAAATGTTTTTGGAGTGTCGCACAGGGTTTTCAAATGTGATTCAACACTTGCCTTTGAGCTGCGAATCATCAGAGTTTTGATTCACACAGACAGCAAGTGACTGTTGCATACATAACTGGCAGGAGATGTATGCACTCAACCCATGTGCCACATTGTGAGACAGATGCTGTGTGGGGCACACCCAATCTGCTCTCCATTTGATTAGGGTACATCTCATGTTTTCTGAACAGGGGACGGATGTGATGTTCAAAGATGGTCCTTTGTGGCACAGGGACCTGGGACCTTCCACCCAGAGCTATGGCTCAGACACGGCAGAAATCCTGCGAGCGGCTGTGGATGTGTAGCAACACAAGAGAACGCTCAATGTCAACTATAATTATCGTGGAGCCACGGGACGATCCACCGCTGGTGTGGACGTGTCTGCTCACAGCCTGTGGTCGTAATGCTTCTTCACCCCCCTCTCTCCCTCTGATATCACGGTTTTCTGAACCGAGCTCAGGAGGAGGGACTGACAGCTCCTCTGTCCCAAGTGCGTGAACGCATCATGGTTCCCAGGCCTACGACACTTGTTATCGGGGCGCTCGTGGAACCTGCCGTGGAGGGAGGACGCTCTCCTCCAGGCGGGAGGAGCAATGAGGAGTTAATCAGAATAGGCCAGCACCTGTGGTCTGGCCGCTGTGCGGATCTTTTTGAGAGGATGGATCTCTCTCAAGATATAGTGCGTACGATTCAGGATTCACGTGCTGCAACCACCACAGCGCTGTTCACATCAAGTGGTCAGTTTTTCAGCGCTGCTGTACAGAGAAAGGTGTAGAGGTCATTTCATGTTCACTAGGTGGTGTGCCGTCCTTTCTGCAGCAGCTGATGGACAGAGATCTGGCATTCAGCTCGTGTAAAACGTTCACTGCGGCCATCTCTTCCTGTCACAAACTTTTCGAGACAGAACAGCTTTAATCATCTGCTGATGAAACATTTTGTAAAAGGTGTACAGAGAAGGCGTAGAGGCCACTTCATGTCCACTGGACGACATGCTGTCCTTTTCTGCAGCAGTCGATGGACAGAAATCTGGTGTTCAGCACGACTATCGTATGCTGCAGCCATGTTCTTTCTTCTTGTCTCAAAGTTGTCGGAGACAGAACAATCTTTAATCATCCTCTGACGGAGTATTTTGACTCAGATTGAAATAGCAGCTGTGGGCCTGTTTGTGACACGAGAAAACGCTCAGTGTCAATTATGGTTTTCTCTGAGCCCGCGAGACGAACCACCGCTGGGGGGTGGATGCGTTTGCTCACAGCCCATGGCCCAAAATGCTTCTGTACGTGTTTTCCTCCACCTCCTCTGATTTTACGAGGCCTGTTGACTCGTCGTTGCAGCCTCCTGGGGGTTTCTGCATTGTGGTGGCTGGGGATTGCCCAGAGCTTCCCGTTGCTTCTCTCTCTGGGGGGTGTGGTTGTCCCTGTTGGGGGGACTCCCAGAGTTCTGGGCTTGGGGGCCGCTGTGTGTTTGTGGTTCCGGTCTTCCCTGTGTTCTGTGGGGACAGGTCTGTGGGTCCCCACATCCACTATTGAACATTTTTATGGAGAAACCTTATAGTGATAAGCATGCTCACACAGGTGTTTAGATTCAGGTGTTTATCAGATACACACTCAGTTGGGTTGTGGTGGCCATCAAATATATATTGTATTACCATGTACTGTGTAAAATACTTTCTAATCATGTTACTATCAGGTTTTAAACGAGGTCAATGTGGGTAAACCCAGAACAACAGCAGGCTCAGAAAAGTTAATAAAAATATGTTTATTTAAACCAGGGAAGGATGGGGTCGGGTTCTGAAAGTGGTAAGAACGAGGATTAGTTTTCTGTGGAGCAGATTCATCAGGTAAGTTGGAGTGTAATGTCTTCTTACAGGTGGGAGCAGAGTCTTCAGCTCTGAAGGTGAGTTTCCAAGTTCCAGGTGTATTTACAGGTGCAGGTGTACACGTGAATATTTACAGGTTTGTGGAGGAGGCAGACAGGCAGCATGCAGATGGTCTCAGGTGAGTTGCTCTCAGATCTCAGGGGAGTGTTTCTCAGGAGGCTCAGGAAGTTCCTCCAGGCGATTTCAGTCGCTTCTCAGGGTGGTCCCTGTAAAACGAGGTTATGAGAGAAGGGTCCAAAATATACGACCTGGGTATCCATGATCTCTCCTCCGGGCCGTATCCCTCCCAGTCCACTAGGTATCGGAAACCACGGCCTTGGCGACAAACGTCCAGGATCCGCCTAACGGTGTAAACCGGGTCGTTGTCAACCAGCCGGGCGGGCAGTGGGGGGTCGGTTGGAGGGTTGAGGGAGCTGACACCCACAGGTTTGATCTGCGACACATGAAAGGTCGGGTGGACCTTCATGGAGGAGGGCAGATGGAGCCTCACAGCAGAGGGATTTATGATTCTCTCCACGGGAAAAGGCCCGATGAACCTAGGGGAGAG
>NW_023620011.1:0-1300 GCF_014905685.2 Nematolebias whitei
AGGACTTTTTACCTGTTGGACTTCCTCCTCCTTGAGTCTGCCTCCTCGTCGTCATCCTGTAAGAAAGAGAAAACTCAACTTCACTTCTGAATATTCATCTCGTCAAAGCCTCATTGCTAATACTCTGCACTTTGCCTTCCAGGAACCCCGAACCCCCTTTTCTTGCACTGTAAATAAAATCACTTAAACGATTCTTTGTGTCTGTCATCCCTCTCAGCCTTGTCTGAATTTGAGTACCATTTTGTTAAACCTTAACAGTTAATCCCATTGAGCCTTCAGGACTCATTTATAAGAGAGACCTGAATTTTTAACAAAGAGTGATGACAACAATGGACAGCAATGATAACAATAGACAATCATAAAAGGTGCATAAAAATTAAACTTTTTTAAACAATTTAAAATAAAATGGCAACCAAAAGGACAATCAAAAGGAAAAGAACCGAAAAAACAGCTAGATTGTAAGGCAGTGTAGAAAACTAAAAACAGGAACAATGCCCAATATCCAATAGTGCATTTACAAAACTTTATTAAATTAGCTGCAGGTGATAATTAAGACACGGGCTTGAACAAACCAGTATAAACAACAATATATTGTCATTGTGGGCAGCACGGTGGCACAACTGGTAGAGCTGCTGCCTCTCAGCGAGCAGGTCCCTGGTTCAAACCCCGGTCCAGGGGCCTTTCTGGGTGGAGTTTGCATGTTCTCTCCGTGCATGCGTGGGTTTTCTCCGGGTGCTCCGGTTTCCTCCCACAGTCCAAAAACATGCATGTTAGGCTGATTGGTAACTCTAAATTGTCCCTAGGTGTGAGTGAGAGAGTGAATGGTTGTTTGTCTCGTTTGTCTCTATGTGGCCCTGTGATGGACTTGCGACCCGTCCAGGGTGTACCCCGCCCCTCGCACAGTGATTGCTGGACATGGGCACCAGCGACCCCCGTGACCCAAAATGGAATAAACGGGTAAAGATAATGGATGGATGGATGGATATTGTCGTTGTGCAATGCGTTATCAGGTCTCTTTTGTAAATGAGTCCTCCAGGCTCAAAGGTTGAATGAATGAATTTTCAATTATTAGACATTTTTTAAAGAATTTATTTATCCAGCTGTCTGTCCACAACAGTAAAATTAGCAATAAAATCAGCATCAGTAGAGATTATTATTATTATTATCATTAGCAGTAGGAGTAATAGGTTAGTAATAGTAGAAGTAGCATTAGTAGTATTAGCATTAGCAGTAGACACATCATCCATCCATCGTCCATCCATCCATCCATCCATCCATCCATCCATCCATCCATCCATCC
>NW_023620011.1:1310-7665 GCF_014905685.2 Nematolebias whitei
ATCCATCCATCCATCCATCCATCCATCCATCCATCCATCCATCCATCACCTTTACCCGCTTCTTCTTCATTGGGTCATGGGGGTCACTGGTGTCCATGTCCAGCAGTCACTGTGTGAGAGGCAGGGGAACCCTGGACAAGTCTCCAGTCCATCACAGGGACACATGGAGACAAACAAGACAAACAACCATTCACTCTCTCACTCACACCTAGGGACAATTTAGAGCAGGGGTCTACAACCTTTACCATCAAAAGAACCATTTCTGCCCCTTTGTTCACAACATTAAACGTGTCCGGAGTCACAATACCTGCTACAACTGGGATTCTCAACTGGTGGCCCGCAGACCACTTTAAGTTTGTTGGAGGGTGCTTTTCTGGCCAGTAGGGGTGACTTCATAAAACTAAAAATATCTAATGATTTTTAACATTTATTGATATGTTTACATTTTAAGACAAAATTAAAGATGATGTGCTTGTAAAGAAAGAAAAAATATATAGTTTTGCCCAATTTCTAAAAACTAATGAAGGACTATGTTATGTTTTTAACTGTAGAAAAATTAAGTATCCTACGTTGAAGAAATAAAATGTAAAGTGAAAGTGATTATGTTCAAGGTTTAAAGTTCAAGTTTCTTTATTGTCATTTACATCACATGTGGTACATGAGGTGGAATGAAATTGTGTACACAGGGTCCCCCCAAAATAGCAAAAATATAAAGTATAAAAAAGAAACGGTATATAAATACACTAAATTACTGTATAATAATGTAATATAATATGATGTATTAAACAGCAGCCTGAACATGACATGTTCTACTCCTTGTAATGTTTCTAGTATTCACATACAGTAGTTGCAAAATAAATTACAGGAAAACTGCTAAAATTAGCCCTTTTAGTTGTTGTTATAACAACCAATGAAATTCAGTTTTATGTCAGTTTTGGTCAAAGCTTGAAAGAGCCGCTGCAGAGGGAACAAAGAGCCGCATGTGGCTCCAGAGCCGCAGGTTGCAGACCCCTGATTTAGAGTTACCAATCAACCTAACATGCATGTTTTTGGTCTGTGGGAAGAAACTGGAGTACCCGGAGAAAATCCACGCATGCGCAGAGAGAACATGTAGACTCCATCCAGAAAGGTCTCTGGCCGGGATTTGATCCGGCGACCTTCTTGCTGAGAAGCTAACTCTAAAAACTGATCCACCCAGTAGTTCAATTAGCATTTGCTATTTTAGCAGTAGTTGAATCAGCATTAGCAGAATTAACAGTAGTCATATTAGCATTAGTAGACTTAACAATTGTAGAAGTAGCATTGGCAGAATAAGGAAAATTAATATTAGCATGAGCAGAATTAAGATTAACAGAACTGACAATAATATAATTAGCATTAGAATAAATAATAGTATTAGAATTAACAATAGTAAAAGTAGCGTTAGGAATATTCACATTAGCACGAGTCAAATTAGCTTTTGCAAAATCAGCAGCGGTAATAATAGAATTAGCATTAGCAATATTAGTGTTAGCAGTATTAGTGTTAGCTGTAGTCTAATTATCATTAGTAAAAATATTGGTAGCAAAACAATATTTGTAGAGTAACTACAAAGGGTTAGAAGGATGTGTACCACTCTTCAATTCCATTTCAGTACCTCCCTCCCTCCCTCCAAATGTGTAACCATAATTTTTAAACTTTTTCAGGTTTTTTTTACACACAGAGATTCATTTTCCATAGATTTCAGAAGCAGGATCAGATTCTTAACTAATAGATCTGTTCAGGAGAGGGGTTTTGATTACACCTCCACTTTGTAAAAAAACAGGAATTAATTTATCCATACTTTTAAATATTAAATAATAAATTATTTTATTTAATTTTTTTTAACAAAAATAAATAAAGACACTCCAACGTCCAGTTTCACAAACAAGTAGAGAAACTGGTATTTGTGCATCATGACAAAGTCCAACCTTTAACACAACAAGAATTTGTCTATTCTGAATCAAATTACATTTTGTTGTTGATTTTGTTTCATTTTCATACTTTTCAAACACCTTTTAAAATATAACACAGAAGTGTTTTTTTTAGTTGGCGCAGGAAGTGGCACCATGACTAGTCTTCCACAAACCTCACAAATATAAAAACCAACCCAACATGAAGCATCCAAAGGTTTTAACATAAATGTTGTTTTGTGAGGCCAACATTGAATTTACACAAAGTTAATAATATTTAGCATTGATCCTTTTTCATAACTTTTGCAACTTCTACAAGAAACATACTCACCTTTTCTTCTCTGAACAGAAGATTCTCCAGAATTATCAGAAAAAACAACTTTCCACCTGACTTTTGCTATCCAGTCCTTTCCCTTGTAGATGAACAGATGCTGCGAAATATTCATCAATTAAAACGGATTCTTCATTTTTCTGGACTGAATAAAACGTGCATTGATGTTAATGAAATGCAAACGTGAGACGTCATTTATCTTTGACCCATCAAAATGAATGCGGTCATTTATTTTACAGAATCAAAGTTTAACATCAAACATTTACATTAATTTGGCAAAATATGAAAATAACAACATAATTAACAGCTTTACAGGTAGTGAGAAACAATTCGGCGATTGTTTCCACTCTTCAGCAGAACAGCAGACATTAATGAAAACTGTACAATTATGATCAATTATCCACACGGCGGTGGATGAGCACTTTACACAGACATTTCTAAAATATCTGGAAGGATGTCTGAGAGAAGAATTTAAAGATGGAAATGAAGTTTAAAGGGAGTAAAAGATGGTATGTGAGGGGAAGTGTTCACCAGAACCGACACTCTCCATCAGAACCCAGCTTTCCTCGGTACGCTTTGGTAGGAAACTTGACTCATTACCTTTCTGAAGATTAATCAGCAGATATGGAGGTCCAGTTAACGCTACCTGTCCAGCGTCTCCATAGGATGGCTGTGACTCGTCCGAAGTAGTGACGAGATTCCGTCCGACACCAGCTCACATCAGCAATAGACTTCACATGAGTGGGGTCCTTCAGAAGTTCCACTCAGAGGTAGAGGATATTATAATCCAACTCGGAGGAGCCTTCTCATGCTGGACTTCTGTTCTCCCAAACGACTTCTCAGCGCCTCACCGAACTCCTCAGAAGCTTCACCGAACTGAGAGAACTAGGAAGTACCGGCATTTTAAAGAGCTCTATTTCTGGTATATTTGATCGTCCCTGATTGGTCAATAACAACCAGACAGGGGTGTGGTTTGTGACGTAAGAGGTTACTAGAAGTCAGAAAACAGCAAGAATTGTTATGGAACAGATTAAACTGTTCTCAGAGACAGAGAGAGTTTTGTTTTGGCGAGTTTTAGAAACAGGTGCCACCTCCTCCGTTGACGTCTGAGAGGATGTAAACAAGACAGTTGTTCCAACACATGTCTGCTTCGACTCCTGACCTTGGAAAACGCACACTTGCTCATTCAAAGACAGAAATCAGAAAATGCATAAAAATCTGTAACAGACCTTAACATGAATTCTAACTCTGCATAAGCAATCAAAATCATTACACTGTTTCACAGTTAATAAAATTGATTAGTTCACTGCAACATCTAAAATGGTTTGAACTAAGACACTTTGATTATCAACATTTGTAAAATAGTAATGATAATAAAAAGAGAGTGTTCTTTCACTTGATTTTCAAGAAAGAGAGTCTCAGGATGGGTGAACCTGTATTTCTGGATTCAAATCAATGAAATGACAGTTCCTGTCCCACAAGGTTCTTAAGGTCAAGGGTTTTGACCTTAGGCTTAGTTTTGACATCAGGTTAAGTTCACTACACCCTTACAACTGAATTTCTTTTTCCTTGATGATTTTCTGAGACAAAGGTGACTTTTTTGTGCTGTCCTTCTTGTCACAAGGTTGTTACTCAAACATTTCCACCTCACTGTGCTGCAGATGCTCTCACACCCACCTGCTGCCAATGAGGAGCCCTGCTCTGGTGGCAGCAGCACACTTCTCTAGATGTTTGCTGGACCCCTTGGATGTCTCAAGACATGCTCACTACAACTGAACTTTTCAGCTTGAAACTCTTTATGATACAGAAAATGGTTCTTTCAGGTGCCAGAGTTTAAACATAAGATCATCTTATGCTGAGAGGGAGTTAAAAGCACTTTGGTGCATCTTAAGTAGAAATATTGTCACGTGCTATCTCACGCAGTGTCATGAAATCTTGCAAGACCAGTACTCAGATGTGTTGTGGCACACCAGTTACTTCCATGTCAAATTTTAGCTCCGTATCTAGAAAAATGACTGAGTTACAGCTGTTTTGGTGTTTGTTTAGTTCAGTTAGTTGTAATGGTTACCTTGAACTGGGTTGATTCCAAATGTTAATCAGGTGTAGATGTCCATCCAGTGACTATTTTGAGTGTTTCATTAGAATCCATTTAGTGGTTTATGATATATTTTGCTAACAGACAGAACGTTGATGCCAGCCATTATTGGTAAAGTTTTACACCTGCAAAGCTCCAGTATAAAAGCTCGACAGAAAGTCAGTAAAACAGAATATTTACTGGAAAAGTCATTTCAGATGACATGATGCAGCTCTGAATTGACTCAGACAGCTAAATTACTTCTTGTTTTATCATATACTGGTAAATATTTTTTTGTACTTTTTAGCACTTAGCACTGCAACATCATTGGTGGAAAAACCCAACATGATTTCTTATGTGACTTTTCAAACTATTAAGCTCCTTTTGTTTTACATGTTTTGTTTATCAGTAACTTATTTCAAAGGCCTTGACTTAGTATGAAAACAACAATGAAGGATTTAAATAGGCCTGTCATAATAACAAATTTTATGGGCGATTAATTGTCTCAGAAATTATTGCAATAAACGATAATATTGTTTTGGAGACCGTTTTAAACTAATGTATTGATAATGACATAATAACGCCAGTACATCCTCTTAAACATCAATCAACTTTATTTTCAAAAGAACACTTAACACTGGAACACAAAATAAACAAAACAACCAAAAATAAAATGGACTCTCGGTCTCTCTGAACAAAAAATGCACTTGAATATAAACTAAAAAAAATTTAAAAATGGAAATAAAAACTGCATTCAAACAAAACAGCACGTATTATGAAGTCTGTAAACTAAATTGCCCTTCAAACAATAATTATTAGTTTTATATAGAGAAGACGGGCAAAACTGCCAGTTTTATAAATAAAACGTGCAAACTAACAAAAGCACACTCACACACACACATTTTTATGACAAATGCGACATACCGGCTCGCAAAGGTTCAGCAGTTGGCCTCGGTCATTTGGTTTGTATCTGAAGTGCTCCCACACTGCTGCTGTTGCGTTCGACTTTGAAACCAATGCCATTTCATTTTTCCCCTCAATATCAAATAGCGTTTCTTTAGCTGCTAACTCCTCACGAGGCTCTAATGCTACAGAGGTACAAGACGATGCACTTTGGCTGGCTACATGACGTGATAGTTCACTCCCCCCTTATGCTAAGGAAAAGAGAAAGGGAGGGATCAGTGAAGCGGAGATGAGACTTTTGTCATCCAGTGTCTTCAGTAGAAAGAGAGAGACACGAAGAAACAATAAAACTGATAAATGAAAATTAGGGAGGGCAGCACAGTGGCGCAACTGGTAGAGCTGCTGCCTCTCAGTGAGCAGGTCACTGGTTCAAATCCCGGTCCAGGGCCTTTCTGGGTGGAGTTTGCATGTTCTTTTCGTGCATGCGTGAGTTTTCTCCGAGTACTCCAGTTTCCTCCCACAGACCAAAAACTTGCATGTTAGACTGATTGGTAACTCTAAATTGTCCCTAGGTATGAGTGAGAGAGTGAATGGCTGTTTGTCTCTATGTGTCCCTGTGATGAACTGGAGACATGTCCAGGGTGTACCCTGCCCCTCGCACAGTGATTGCTGGACATGGGCACTGGCGACCCCCGTGACCCAAAATGAAAAAGTGGATAAAAGATAATGGATGGATGGAAAATTAGGGATGCACCGATCCGCTTTTTTAAACTTCCTATTCAATCCCGATGCCTAAATCTGGATATCGGCCGATACCAATCCCGTTCCGATATCATCATCATTATTGATTTTATATGAGGCTGTAATAGTCTCCTCTCAAGTACAATTTGTACAAAAATATGCATGCATTTCCAAAAAGGCAACTTGAGGTAAGTTTTATTAATGTTGGATACGTTTCAAAGTTAGAATTAAATCCTGCTAACACAAAACATATTTTTAATTCCTAGCCTTAAAGTGAATATTAAATGTCTTTAAACATCTGCTAAGTTCATGGCATAAACCATCACAGACATGTTCCTGTTTTTAGTATTTTACATCACTTTATAATGTAGCTGT
>NW_023620012.1:0-7665 GCF_014905685.2 Nematolebias whitei
AACCTCCTTCCTGAGGGGAGTGGGGCAAAAAGTGTGTGTGCTGGGTGGGTGGGGTCCTTCATGATGCAGGTGGCCCTCTTCCTGCATCTGGAGGTGTAGATGTCTGTGATGGTGGGGAGACTGATTCCAACAGATTTCTGTGCAGCCTTCACCTCTCTCTGCAAAGCTTTTCTTTCTGCAGCTGTGCAGCCTCCATGCCACACATTGATGCTCGAGCACAGGATGCTCTCCACTGCACACCTGTAGAAGGAGGTGAGGACTGAGCTTCCCAGACCAGCTCTTCTCAGCCGTCTGAGGAAGTAGAGTCTCTGATGAGCTTTCTTGATCAGGCTGGTGGTGTTGTTGCTCCAGCTGAGGTTGTCATTCATGTGTACACCCAAGTACTTGTAGCTGGAGACCACTTCCACCGCAGATCCTCTTATGTTCAGGGGGGTGTAGGTGTTTTTGTTCCTTCTGAAGTCCACAATCATCTCCTTTGTCTTCTTCACATTGATGTGAAGGTTATTCTCTTTGCACCAGCTCTCCAGGTGTTCCACCTCTTGCCTGTAGCTGGACTCATCATTGTTTGTGATGCATCCCACCACCGCTGTATCATCTGCAAACTTTACAATGTGACAGCCTGGATGGGTAGCTGCACAATCATATGTGAGCAGAGTAAACAGGAGGGGGCTCAACACACATCCCTGAGGAGAGCCAGTGCTGAGGGTTATGGTCGAGGAGGAGAGGTTGTGGATCCTCACTAACTGTGGTCTGTTTGTTAAAAAGTCTAGTACCCAGTTGCAGATGGAGGGGCTTAGTCCTAGTGTGGATAGTTTGTCCATCAGGGTTTGGGGGATCATGGTGTTGAAGGCGGATGTGAAGTCCACAAAGAGCATACGGACGTAAGAGTTTTTCTGCTCCAGGTGGTTGAGTGCAGTGTGGACCACAGAGGAGATTGCATCCTCTGTTGATCGGTTCTCACGGTATGCGTACTGATGAGGGTCCTCGTTGATGTTGATGGTTGTTTTGATGTGGGTCATGACCAGTTTTTCGAAGCATTTAGCGACTATCGGGGTGAGGGCCACTGGCCGATAGTCATTCAGACCAGTCACTGTAGAGCTTTTTGGGACTGGGATGATGGTGGCAGTCTTCAGGCAGGTGGGAACTGTCTCCAGGGTAAGTGAGGTGTTAAAGATGTCTGCCAGCACCTCACAGAGCTGATCAGCACATTCCTTCAACACTTTTCCGGGGATGTTGTCTGGGCCAGTTGCTTTGTGCGGATTAATCCTCCTGAAGGTACTCCTTACTTCTGCTGAGGTCACGCTGAGATGCTCTTCATCCGGTGGTGAGGTGAGTCTGGTGCTGGGTGCTCTGTTCGGGTCTTCAAAGCGTGCATAGAACTTGTTGAGGGCATCAGGCAGAGATGGGTCTTTGGGGCATTGTTCACTCCTTCCTTTATAATCTGTTATGCACTTAATGCCCCTCCACATGCTCCGAGGGTCTTGTGAGATGAATTGACCCTCGATCCTCTTTGCATATGTGGCCTTGGCCCTCTTAATACCAGCAACCAGATATTTTCTTGTCCTACTCAGCTCCTCTGAGTTTCCAGACCTGAAGGCAGTGTTCCTGGCTTCCAGCAGGGTACGCACCTCTGCATTCAGCCAAGGTTTTCTGTTTGGGTAGCTTTTAACATTTTTGATAGTGGAGACTGTGTCAGTACATGTACTAATGTAACCCAGTACTGAGGATGTGTATTGGTCAAGATCAAGTGAACCTCCATTTTCAGTAGCTTCTCTGAAAACCTGCCAGTCTGTTCGATCAAAACAATCTCTCAGTATGGGGCCACTGTCCTGGATCCAACATTTAACTTTCTTTTGAACCGGTCTGGAGCGTCTCAGCGGGGGCATGTAAGCAGGAGCCAGGAAGATTGAGATGTGGTCTGACAGTCCTAGGTGGGGGCGGGGTTCGGCTTTGTATGCATCTTTTACGTTCGTGTAAACACGGTCCAGCGTGCGGTCTCCACGTGTCGGAATCGCCACATGTTGATTAAAGCTCGGGAGACAGTCCTTTAGATTCACGTGGTTAAAGTCTCCGGCTACCACGTAAAGAGCCTCGGGGTGTTTGTTCTGCAGCGAGCTGATGATATCATGAAGCTCCTGTAGTGATTCATTAGCATTAGCGTCCGAAGGAATGTAAACAACTGTGATAAAAGTCACTGTGAACTCTCGGGGTAGATAATGTGGCCGACATTTCACTGTTATTTGCTCCAAAGCCTTCGAGCATGAGCTATTTACAACAGTACAGTTCGTGCACCAACTTTTACTCACGTAAATGCACACTCCGCCCCCCCGTGATTTCCCCGTTAGCTCGCTGCAGCGGTCCGCTCGAAATAAAAGTCTGTCATCCAGCTGGAAGACTGAGTCCGGCGTTTCACTTGTAATCCACGTTTCTGTGAGGCAAAGCACCGCACACTTCTTCATCTCTTCTGAGGCGCCCGCTCTCAGACGAAGTAAATCCACCTTGTTGTCCAACGAGCGGACATTCGACAGAAAGAGAGACGGCATGGGGAGTTTACCGGCTTTAGCGTTAGCTCGTAGCCTCACCATAACCCCCGCCCGGCATCCTCTCCTCTTAAGCCGGGAGCAGCGCTTCCTCTTCTGCCCGCTGGAACGCCTCTGCTGCAGCTTCCAGGTAGATGACTTTAAGATCTGCATTCTGCCGAGCGTAGCTTTGAGTTTGTTGCTGATTTCTGCTATATTTCGTGGCAAATCCGCTCCTATTCTCATCAGTTCGGTTCGGCTATAGTTCACACGCATAAATCGCGCAGAGTCAGGCACAGAGTCAATATCAAAACTTCTAAAAACTGGGATGGTACCGGGAGCCTGTGAAGCTGCAACTGCTCTGAGCGCGGCCATCCAAGAGGACTGAGAAAGGCAATATTAGCCTTGACTAGGGCTGTTGGGAAGGGATCAAGAGCACATGTGGAGGGTTTCATAGCCATGACAGTGGCTTCAACTTCCTTCACACAGATCTCTGGGAAAGAACAGAAGGGGGGAGGGTTCCCAGGCTGTACATTTGCACCTGGAGAGAGGGCAGGGGGTGAAATGGTGATGGCTGATCAGATTTTTTGGATCTTGTTTTGGAAAAAGGAGATAAAGTTGTTACAAAGATCATTAGTGGAGTCATTGAGTGATGTTGTTCGTGGTTGAAGGAGGTGAGTGATGGTTGAAAAAAGTATTTTGGAGTTACCAGGGTTATTAGAGATTATAGATGAGTAAAATAAAGATTGAGCACCTTTGAGGGACCTAGCATACATCTTACGATGCTTTATAAGCTAGCTTGTGAACTAGCAGACCAGAAGCCAAGAAGCGTCTCTCTAGCACTCGACCAGCTGCCTTCATTTTCCTCAGCTCTGGCGTAAACCAGGGAGCTGAGCGTGAAAAGGCAACTGTCCTCTCCTTGACAGGAGCATGGTGGTCTAAGATGCTGGAGAGGCTGATGTTGTAGAAGTCCACTGCACTGAGGGAAGCTGGAAGGGAGCCAGGAATGAGGACCTTAAGATCAGCTGCTAGAAGTTCAGAGTTAATGTTTTTCAGATTTCTAAAAGAAATCTGTCGCTTTGGTTTAATGGTACTGTGCAGGAAAGGAAGCTCCATATAGATGACTTTGTGATCGGATACACCCATGTCATATGCAGAGAGATGATGCACAGTTAGAGAGTTTGTGATGACTAAGTCTAAGGTGTGACCACGAGAATGTGTTGGAAGCTTGACATGTTGTTCTAAGTCCATACAGTCCAAAAATTGAAGGAATTCAACCGCTAGATGATTTGTAGGTGTATCAACATGAATGTTGAGATCCCCGAGTATTAGTATATTAGTGGCTGTGGAACAGAACATTGACAGAGTCTCTGATATCTCAGCAAAAAAAGAAGAACGAGATTTAGGGGTCCTATAAATGAGGAGCACTTTCATTGAGTTTGGTGATTTGGAGGAGAAAGCCAAACACTCAAAGGAGGACAACTCAAACAGAGTCACAGGAGAAAGGTCCAAATGATCTTTAAAAATGACGGCTAGACCACCGCCACGACCAGAACTCCGTGCTCTCTGGAGATATTTATATCCAGCAGGACATGCCTCATTGAGAGCAGAGAAAATGTTTGGCTGATGCCAAGTCTTTGTAAGGCACATAATATCCAAATCCTTATCCAGAATGTGTTCCTGGATAAGGCATGCTTTATTAGTCAAGGACTGCACATTGAAGAGTTCGATTTTAAGATAAGGCACAGCCATGTATTTTTTAATAGGCTTGAGAAGATTAAAATCCACTCCACGTTTTCCATCCTGCGCCTGAGAGAATGCAGGAACTGCTGTAGTCACGTCAGGACTACAAATCCCAAGAGCCGCAGTGTTCTGATGACGTGAACGCCATGCACCGGAATGTTCAGCTGACCAGATGACCGGTATGGAGGGCCCAGTCCGATTAAAAATATGCTTTCTCCGGGAGCTTCTGTGGGCATAAGGAGGACGTCGAAAAAGACCCAGCCTTTTGATGATGGAAACGTCCAGAAGATCCACATGGACATTGCAGTTATTAAGGCTCAACAGCTCCCCAGCAGAGTAGCTTAGCATCATGCTAGCTGAAGAGGGAGACACAGCGTCACACAGTAGCAGGAATACAAAATAGCAGAGTCTTCCTAACAACAACAAAAACATCATCCGAAGCCGCAAGCTGACCACAAAAGTGAATAAAATCAGGGAAAAATAAAAAATACTTTAAAATGTTAGCATCCTGACGGAGAAGCGGCAAACAAACAACGCCAGCGTCCTCTCCACAGGCAATAGACTTGCTCAGGATGGGAGACTGCAATGAAGCCAAGATTCAATTGTCTGCTGGATTCCTTAGATAGAGAACTTTACTAATTGGCTTTTATGTGAATGTTCCTGTAAAATGCCCTGAGACAATTTTTTTGTGATTTGGCGCTATATAAATAAACTGAATTGAATTGAATTGAATTGAAAAATTATTGGTTTTAATCTCACAAAGTTGATAGAAGTGTCCAACATTTTTCAGTCAGGTCATCTGGACAGTTTTTTTTTTTTTTGTGCTGAAATGTTTCACCTTTGATCCAGAAGGCTTCATCAGTCAAGGAAACACACACCAAAACTGATTCTTCTTCCAACAGCTTACTTCAAAGTGGAACAAACCAGTTCTGCTTGTGATAAGATGGTCTCTTTGGCACGCCTCCTCCTCCATTGCCGGCCCTCTTTCTTGTTGACAGTCTTGTCAAAATGGTTGAAAACAACAAAGTCCATGCGCAGTAATCCAGGTATACAATCCAACATTTTTCAGTCAGGACTGATGAAGCCTTCTGGATCGAAGGCGAAACGTTTCAACACAAAAAAAGAAACTGTCCAGATGACCTGATTGAAAAATGTTACCATACCATACCACTTTATTTATAGAGCACTTAAAACAGCGACAAGGCCAACTAAAGTGCTGTACAGACAAAACAACAGGTAACACACGAAGCAAAATACAAAATGAAGTAAGTCAGAATATAGACATAAAAAAACGATGCAGATAATGACAACAAACCAGTGTGGAGCATACAGGATCAAAACACAGATCATCTGGTGTTGAAAGCCACCGAATAGTAGTGAGTTTTTAAACAGGACTTGAAAACCGAGAGGGAGGGGGCCTGTCTGACAAGCAAAGGTAACTCGTTCCAGAGTCTTGGTCCTGCTACAGAGAAGGCCCTGTCACCTCTGCGCTTAAGACGAGATCCTGGAACTGTGAGGAGTAACTGATCCGCTGACCTCAGGGAACATGGTGGGACATAAGGTTGTAGCAGATCAGAGAGATAGGGGGGCGACACTGTTCAGTGATTTGTAGACATACATGAGTATTTTGAACTGGATTCTAAGGTGAACTGGTAACCAGTGCAGTGAGGCCAAAACTGGTGTAATGTGCTCTCTTTTGCCTGTACTGGTTAAAAATCGGGCTGCTGCATTCTGGACCAGTTGTAGTCGTGCAATGGAGGTCTGACTGATACCAAACAGGAGCGAATTGCAATAATCAAGCCTAGATGTAATGAATGCATGTATTACTGTCTCCAGGTTATTTTTGGACAATATGGGGTTCAGTTTAGACAGCCGCCTCAGTTGGAAGAAACATGATTTAACAATCATCTAAAAAAGTTAAATCTGGTCCTCTGGACATTCAAAAAAACAAAACAAAGCAAAACAACAAAAAAATGTAGAAACGTTTCGTCTCTCATCCAAGAGACTTCTTCAGTCTGAGGTGCAACATTTTTTTGTTGTTTTGCTTTGTTTTATTTTTTTGAATGTCCAGAGGACCAGATTTAACTTTTTTAGATTTTTCTACCTGGATTATTGAGCATGCATCAGGATATGATTTAACAATCATGTTTACATGATTGTTAAGTTTCAGGGAAGGGTCCATTATCACTCCCAGATTAGTGACTCTTTGTTTTTCTGACAGGGTTAGAGCGGAGAGGTCGATGCAGTGGTTTGTGATCGTGTCATTGGGAGGGAACAACATGACTTCAGACTTCTTTTCATTGAAACTTAAGAAGTTTAAAGCCATCCAGTCCCTGATGTCAGCCAGGCAGTCGAGCAGAGGTTGAATAGAGCATGTACCATTGTGTCTTAGGGGGAAGTAAATTTGACAGTCATCGGCGTAGAAGTGGAAGGGCATGATGGATTGTATACGTGGATTATTGAGCATGGACTTTGTTGATAGAAGTGTCTTACATTTTTTAAATTTGATTACTTTTTCAGCAGAGCAGATTAAAATAATACTTAATTTAGTTGATAAAAGTTCGTCCCTTTTGTAGTGAACTAGGCCTCCGATCAAAACCTGCCTCTGAAGACCTTCATGGGACAGGAACTGTTATTTCATTGATTTGAATCCAGAAATACAAATTAGCTCATCCAGAGACTTTCTAATTGTTTCGTGAACTAATCAATTGAAAGAACACTCTCTTTTTTATATTATCATTACAATTTTACAATATCGTGATAATCAAAAGTGTGTTTAGTTCATACCATTTTTAAATGTTGAAGTGAACCACTCATTTTAAATCAACTGTGAAACAGTATTAATGATTTTTTAATCCTCATTCAAATTAGAAATCAAGCTAAATGTCTATTTTACAAAGTAATTATGCATTTTTTGATCTTCTGTCTGAAATGAGAGAGTAATGTCGGTCAAAAGTTGGAGACAGTTGAAAACAAGTTGTTGGAACGAGCTGTCGTGTTTTTAAACCTCTCAGACAGTAAACAAGAGAACTGGCACCTGCAGTGTTTCTCACGTCGTCAAAACATTTCTCTGTCTGTTACTAAACATTTCTGCCATTTTCTCGACTTGTAAAAACCCTTTGACGTCACTAGAACCACATTACTACAAGTGACCGGAAGCAGAACTCTTTAAAAGTCAACACTTCCTGGAACTGTCAGTGTGAAGTCAAAGCAGGAGAATGGGTGAGAAAAAAAAAAAAAAAAAGAAAAAAAAAAACTTGCGCTCCACACGGACCTAAAAGAAGGACGGACAAGGCGGAAGAGAACATCAACACAATCAACGCACAACAGGAGTGTGGGTGTGGAGATCCCTCTTGGGTCGGCCGGAGATTCTGATCGACCTGTGTGGAGGAGGATAAGTTGT
>NW_023620013.1:0-7663 GCF_014905685.2 Nematolebias whitei
ACTTATTATAACTGGCTTCTTCCACCTGGATGCCAGTTTTCCAACACCCCCTTCTTGAAATCAGACTTTACTTATTTCTACACATAGGCTCAGGCCAGTCTCTATGATGGTCAACCATGTCGTCTTCCGGGCAACTCATGTCAACGCGGGCCCGGACATGTTGCCTTGGTTCGGCTGTGGAGCTGTGGAGCTGCCTTTCCTTGGGCTCTGGTTTTCCTCCCAGGAATCGACTATCGTCATGTTGGTCAAGTAGGTGTCTGGCGTGTGCCGTCCTGTTAGATCATCTTCTGATTCTGCCCGTTCTAGGGGAGTGTGGACCCTTTGGATCTTGACTGGGGGCTGAATTGGCTGATTATCTTGCTGTGAGTCAGCCTGCCAGAGGGTCGGAGGGGCTGGGGGTCCCCTAATTATGGGAGACCCGACCGGGGTAACAGGCTCGTAATCCGGCCACCCATCCGGTCGAGAAGTGGAGATAGGCAAATCCGGCACCTCCTGCACTTGTGGCGATTCCAGCCTCGGAGGGGTCTCGGTCAATGTCTCATTACAAATCAACACCAGTGCTTCAGGCTCTTCTGGTGACAGGTAGGGGGGGCCGGGATCTTCCGGGCTAGTTTGGTCAGAGGGGATGGTGTCCACGGAACTGGGCAGTCTTGAACCACCGCCGTTGGCGCGCCAGATCTCCGTGAGGTAGGACTCCAGGGTGTGCAACTCAGCGCCGTCCAGGGAGAGTGTCGGTGGTTCGGAAGGGGTAGTCCCGATCTCCATTCGCTCTGTTTCTGGTCTGTCATTGGCCGGTTGCGACACACTCAGGTCGACGGGTGGTGGCTGGTACTGGTTGATTAACGCCGCCATGGGAGCCATGTAAACATACTCACTGACTTGTCCGCTTGAGGTGCCCGCCGGTGTTGTGACCACCGGAGGAGTAGTCGATGGGTCTTCGTCCAGGGACAATGGCCATAATGGGTACAGAAGCCTCCGGACTTCCTGCTCTGCCTTAAAGGAGGGACTTTGAGACAGGATCAGCCCCGTAAGCAACTGGATAGTTACAAACTTCATGTTGTCCTTGCGGTTTTTCCAGAGTTTTGCGATCACTGGGAAATACATAGCTCCCGGCGGGATAAGACCCTCTGGTACATAGACATCACTCTCCCAGGCTGAGCTCCAGATGACCTTGCACGTGTGTTCCATCCCCCAACAGGCGATTGCAGACGTTTGTGGGAGACTGTCGGGTTCATTCGAGACCAGTATGCCACGTACTGCGGTTGTGAACACCACGCCATCACGACAGCGTTGACACCACCAGGTTGGGCCGACAGCCCAAAGATAACGACATTTTTCCAACCCCTGATGACAGTAACAGCACGTCACTGAAGGGTCAGTCATCCTTGGTTCCTTAGAGTGCTGGTCCTGTATGGTGATAAGAACGTAGGGCATGGTAGCAATAACATAATCAATACATTCTCAAGTACACTTTTTTTTTTTTTTTTTTTTTTTACTCTCGGTCTTCATCGCCTTTTCGAAAACGCCCAACTTCGTATTGCTGGACCTATACAGGCCGTCAGCTATCCGTTGAGCCTTTCCCAAAGCGATGATACGTCGAGTTTACATGATTTACGAAAGACAAATTACAAGAAAGATAAAATACAAAAAAACCCAACCGAAGCAGTTATGACTACATTAAGCAAAAATAGAGACAAAGTAATAAAAACCAATTAATCAATCAAAATCAATCTAGCGAAGCATTAGCGGGGGGGGGGGGTTAAGCTGTTGTTTCTTATAATGCTCAATTTCTTGCTGGATCCTTCAGAGCTTCGTGCTTCGGTTATCTAAGATCTCTATTGGCCTCCGGTGCAGGAGGACCCGGCTCAGGAACAGGTTTGAAGACAGCTGCGTAGGTCATCATCCATGCGATGATGGGCATCGTGGTGCAGAGACTGGCCCAATTTAGCACGGCACAGATTCCCCACACCAGACCCCATCCGATCAGCACAGATAGTCTCAATATCCAACGGTTCCTATCACGAGATCGCAGGGATAGAGTTTGGTGCAGTAAGTGCGCCAACAGGGCTATAGCTATGGCTCCCTCCATTATTGTGGTTACTATTCGCCCAGCCGTACCTCCACAGCGAGATGTTGGGATGGAGACTGGGATGAAGACAGCTGCACATTCGAGGCCTACCACGAGGGAATCTATTACTAACCACGCTACGACTACCACCTTTTGTGGGAAGGTGAGCTTAACTCTTCCCAGCAGATATGTAACAAATAATTGTGGTGCTATTTCAGGTCTTCTAAATATAACGTGGGTTATGGCTATTCTAATATAAGCTTGGACGGCTACTATGATCCGCGTCAATCGTGCATTACTCCAGTCCCCCGTGTGACAATAGCACATCCAAGCCATCGTTATCAGGAATTGTTCTATGCCGCTTCCTTGAAAATAATTTGGGCACTGTGGCCAGGCCGTTGGAGTGGGTGTTGAGGTGGGGTCTAACCCCCAGTCTGTTGTACTCACTTCGGTTGTTGAAGCACCACTTATGTTGTCGCCTTGGTTGCTCATGATTGTCTGGTCGTTACTAAATATCCTGTGCTGAGTCGTAGTCCTTGCTGCTCCGGGAAGCGATTGAAGCTGCTCTCTAGTTTGCCCTAGTCTTAAGTTGGGTTAACGCCCTGTTCGAGCGGGAAGGAATTATCGGCCTTTCCTCTGGGGCGGAGCTTAGCTCTAAGACACTCTCGCAAGAGAACACGTCCTAATATGGCAACAACTATTATTCCAACTAGACTCAGCAAATATGGCCAAATCTGATAAAAGAGTCCAAGCAGCCAGGCTTCTATTGTCTTACTGCCTTCCTTAATTACTTCTCCTACTCCATTCGCCACTTCTTTCACCTTTCGGCCTACTGTGTAGCTAACAGTTTCATACCAGGCACAAGTGTGTGCATTTTCATCTTCACTACATTTCTTCCAGCTTTCTTCTGGATACTGACAAGTGAGGTTTGAGTAGATTTTGTTCGAACCAATCCACTCGTATCCTTGTATCTCGTCACCTAGACAAAGGCGTCGTCTTACTGCGTGGCCTTCGGCTAGGGCTATCATAGAATCTGAGACAAAGGGAACTATCACACCTTGAATACTCTTCCTGGTTTGCAGTTTATGCCCTAATATGGCATTAGTGCAGCTGGTGCCTGTCGGTATAGAGCGCCTCCACGTATTGTCATACTTTTTCCATACTACTTCGGCGGCATGCGTGGTGTATTCTGTCCCATAATAGTTCTGACAGTAACTCTCCCAACCTGGTATTTCACTACAGGGCCTACGGGCTAAACTAATCGTGCATTCCGTCTGTTCTTGGTTACAAACCATACGCCACGGCCTAGGGCTAACATATCTGTCGGGGCGGTACAACACGCTCGACCATATATCTTGTTCTTTAGAATAAACAGTGGCTAGAAACTGATACTTGACCCAATAATTACCAGAAAGGTGTAGGCATGGAGCAACCCATTCCCTAATTTCCTCCTCCTGAAATCCCCACCATGTTCTAGAGTCATCTCGGTGGTGATATTCATGCCAGGCCTGGAGCAGCATCTTAACCGTTTTCTGCCTATTTAATTCTGTACAGTCGTACCGCCAGGTTGACATGACGGCGACCTCTGTTTCCCACAATCTACATCTGGGTGATGCTCCATTACCCTCCCATACGGAGTTGTTAAGACTAAAGAAAATTCGTTTAGCTACACATTTGTCTATTTTGTCAAAGTCACCTTTAGGCACATCTAGAAGCTCATTTGGTTTAGGTAATTTTTGGACATACATATCAGTGTGATATGGTCCCATCAGGCCCTCGTGAGTCCTGGTGTACCCCTCCACGAAGTCTCCTTCGAAGTGGGGTAGTTCAGGAATCACCCAGACCCATGGCAGTGTCATATTTAACCAATTTTCATGCCAGGCATTAGACGGGTGGAACACCGCTGCCCAGCTCCAATAATAATATCGCTGATTTAACACTGGGGTTATTGGTAAATTGTTTTGAGTTTTGCACTCACCATACAGGTTCCAAAAGCAGACTGGGAGTTTTATTAGCTTGTTTTTTATACATTGATCTCTCAGGCTGTCTGAAGAATTTGGTCTTGGGCATAAGGGGTCCCAGCCGTAGAAGCTTCCCCTGTGCGTGAAGCTTTCGAGCTTTAACACACACTTCGTTTTAGTTGCCGGGGTAGCGGGAAGCGCCGGTCGTTGCTTGGGCTTCCACTCAGTAGCATTAACTCTGAGTTTCTTTTTGTGTCTTACTGAATGAATTACTTTACTCATGCTTGGATTTTGGTGGGAGTCGGTGTGATTTCTCCTAATGAGAGGTGGAATCAAATCACAGTCCAGATGAATGTTACCCCAGAATTCCCAACGAGGGAGCAACGCCTGGCAGCTGTCGTCCTTAGGTGGGGCTGAATAGACCACTTCGTGGTCCCAGTAACCCTGACGTCTCAGCCCCATTAATGGACGACAGCCCCAGTCGCAATGCCACTCCGGGGATTTTGTTTGTGGTTGAATCCAATTACATCTTGTTGATCGTGCGATTTGTTCATTTAATACAGCTATCCAGACGATAACCCCATCTGGTAGCAGCATTAAATTAGTGACAACCCAAGGGGGTCTGTCCGTTCCGGTTAGGTTCTCGGCGACCAGAGCCGAGTCCCATTCAGGAGTGTTGCCCAGTTTTATCATCCAGGCCTGATGTCCTGCTTGCTTCACTTTGTTCCAGGCCATAGTTTGGATCTGAATAGTGTCGTTCTGATCCCATGGTAGGAAAACATTTTTTGCAGTGACATCCCAGCAGGTCATGTTAGCATATTTGGATCTTCCGTGGGCTACTTTTACGTGCGTCATGCTCCATGGTCGGACTCCAGCTTGATACAAAATAACTAACAACATTGCTAAGCCTATTAACACTACGAGTACCCGCAGCAGGTGTCCGTAGACAAGTCGCATTATTCGAAATCCTAGTCTTTAGACGGTCCTTAAGTCGGTTTGGGGTCGCTTCATCATCGCTGTCATCGCTGCTCGAATCATCGCTGTAGGGGCTCCGGTACTTCAGTGACATCTTTTGGTGAGGGGTTCTCGCTTCTTTTGGCTCGACGCCTTGTTCTCCGGCGTCTGTGGACCGTGGACACTCGTCCTTGAAGGAGTCTCAGATATAGTGGGGAGGGGTGTGGCAATCCAGGCTGCAATCCCTTCCACACCCACTTCCATTGCATCACCAACCAATTTTTGGGTTCGGGTCGGGGTTCACATTTATTCCATATTGGCTGGAAAGCTGCTACCCATTCCTCCCTTTTTATTCTTCCCCGCTGTGTAATTAGTGAATAATAATTCAGTTCTTCCTGACCCTCTTCTGCTAATACTTCTACTTGAGTTATAAGTGGCTGGCCTTTGTACAACACCTGTACCCGGTATCCTAATCTTGCTCTTGCACTTATCAAATTGTTGTAAGGGGTCATTATTCGATCCTCTACTATTCTGAGGGGCAGGTACTGGTTTTCCAATATGTACCGCTCCGACTTATATACCCTTTTTTGGATGGCCCTCACCATAGGCAGACTTGTAGTCCAGATTATCATTTCCCCTACTGTAATTTCGAAGAACTGACTCTGGTACGGCTCCCTATAGTTGGGCCCCCATCTGAGCTTGATTCTTAATCCGCATACAGTCGTATAGACCACATTGAATATCCACGGGGACTCTGGTGGGCAAGAAGAGACAGGGATACGGTATTGGGGTAGCAATGCCAGGCTCCGGTTGTATTTATTTTGGGATTGATCCAGGCGAGGTTTTCGGAGGTATTGGGTATTCTCGTAGAAGTAGTTTTTGGTGGGCCTTTTCCACACAGAAAAGTCTTGTTGTGGCCTGTCAAGCCAAATTATCTCATGTGGCGTTATTATTGCTGGTATCTTTGGGCCTTTCTTCTCGTATTGAATTAGTACATTGTCTACAGCGATGTTGATTTGTTTGGATTGTATAATGTCTTCCTTTTTTATGGGCTTTCTGGCGCGGGCCGGCATGATGGCATTGGATTACCTTCCGCCTGATGGGCCACGAACCTGGGTGCCTCACTCTCCTCTTCCCCTGGAGCTCTGTCCGTCTCTCTTGTCAATCGTTCCTTATAGAGTTCTAGACAGAGGGGTGATGGGTGTGGCATGTGTGGTCGTAATCCTCTCCACACCCACTTCCATTGGTGGACCATCCAGCCGGAAGGCTCTCCTAGGGGTCCCTCCATTGGCGCAAATTGCTCGCCTATGCAGCCATCGATCTCGTCCCCCTCATCGAACCTTTCCAAGGCTTGTGCCATCGCTTGCCCGAAGCGCTTGTCCCTGTCTGCCTTATATTGTTCGTAATCCTTTCCCATTTCCGACAGTGCCGTTGTTATGCTGATTAGGGGATGCCCTCGGTATGACACTTTAATTCTATATGCTGCCCGTACAGGGAATGCTTGCCACATGTTGATGGGTGATACGACTCGCTCATACAACATTTTTAGAGGCATCCGAGTATTCTCGACCACCACCCGCTCTGGATTTGCCATTCTCCGGTTGATTTCAGTTCTCAGCGTTGGACTTGTGGCCCAGATTATCAGCTCTCCCAGCGAAATTTCACAATACTCTGTCTGGTGAGGTTCAGCATAGTTCGGACCCCATTTGAGCGTGACTTGCTTCCCTCTTATTTCCAACTGGATGCTATTGAAAATCCATGGTGTCCCCATCGGACTGGGGTTGTATGCAAAGCCTAATTGATCACACAATAGGGTGAGGCAGGGGTTTTTATAGCTGGTTCTGGTAAGGTCTACTCCTCTGAATGTTTTTACTTGGGAGTTATAGTAGTTCCTTGTATCAACCCTGTAATCTATAAAATCTTTCTTTGGTCTGTCTAATTTTACTAATTTGCCCTCAACAAGCACAGCTGGTTGATATGGCCCGTATTTGGATTTTTGAACTAATAGATTCAGTACCTCACTGCTGGTTGGTTGGCTTTTTTTGCTAGATAGGGCCTCTATTTCATAATGCCACAGTGGTATTAACGCTATAGCTTTAATCTTAGTGAGGTGCGTCTCGATTGGTACGATCGATTTTATTTTGCCTCTCCCTTTCCAAATATGACTAGGGCATTCTATTATCTTTCTTATTCGTTCTTTACCTTTCCTTTTCTGGCGACGACTTGCGTTGGTGAGCCTGGCGACCCCTCGTTTATCCTTTACTTGTCTGTCTTTTTGCTCGTGTGTTTCCATTGTCCTCGAAACGCCTTGCTGGCCCAAGCTTTTAATCCACTGCGCCTTTTATCCGTCTTTCTCACTTGAGACCCGTCCTCCGTGTTGATTGGTTCCGTCCTGTCCGACTCTCCTTTGACCGGATTGATCGTAGCTCCGACGGAGTACACCCCTTTGTATGGGGCAATCACCATTTGCACGGAAATTTCAACCTTCTGGGTGGAGTCAGGTCTGACGGGTGTTTTCGCGCGCTGCACTGCTGTTCCGGGTATTTGCAGCACTCCGTGTCTCTCCCAGGCTTCTGGGGTTACTAGATATTCTGCAGTTTTTTGTTTGGGTTTAGCTCCTTTTACGGCCCACACATCCATACTAGTGGTATAGTAATACAGTTTGTTATGCCTGGTCCCT
>NW_023620014.1:0-7662 GCF_014905685.2 Nematolebias whitei
GCTTGGAACTATTTCCATAATAATTTCATTTATTTCCTGAACTTACATGCTCCTTTTCGTCAGTTCAGAATAAAGGGACGAGACAGCCCCTGGTTTACTCCAGAGCTAGCTGACCTCCTGCACAGGAGAGATCATCTTTGGATCGCAACGAGAAAATCTGGCTCAGACACTGATTTGTTGAGTTTTCGACAGATGAGGAATAAATGCACAACTGCTGTCAAAGCAGCAAAACGCAACTATTTCTTATCTCAGACCTCAAAAAATCTAAATGACCCTAACAGATTCTGGAAAACCATCAAATCTCTCTCAGGCACCCCCCAATCATCTGACCTCCCATCACAACTTCTCGATAACTCTGTTTCGGTGTCAAACAAGTACGAGATCCTGAACTGTTTCAACAAACATTTTGTTGCTTCTAGTTCTTTATTTGACACAGTTACTAACAGAAAATCAGCCACTTCACTTAATAACCAAACTTCTACAAATCAAATCCCTCCTACAAGTCAATCCTCAGTTAATCACAGCTTCTCTTTTTCTCCATTCTCAGTCAGTGAGTTCAATAAACTGTTAAAAGATCTTGATACTAAAAAATCTGCAGGTCCAGATGAACTTCCACCTTATTTCTTAAGGCTGGCTGCTCATATCATCACAGTCCCTGTGACCCACATCTTCAATCTCTCCATAAGACAAAACTCCATCCCAGACACTTGGAAAACAGCCTTTGTTCTTCCTTTGCTGAAGGGAGGTGACCCCACCTCACTGAACAACTATCGACCAATCTCTAAACTCTGCATTTTAGCCAAGGTTCTAGAAAAACTGATAAACTCTCAAATCAAAAATTACCTGGACTCATTTAACATCTTACCTCCACATCAATCTGGTTTCAGGAAACAACACAGCACAACCACTGCTTCACTGAAGGTTCTTAATGATGTTGTTGAAGCACTGGATGCTAAAGATTATTGTGCTGCACTTTTCTTAGACCTGTCTAAAGCTTTTGACACTGTGGATCATAACATCTTGTGTCATAAACTCTCAGAAATTGGTTTCTCAGAACACACCATTGGTTGGTTCTCTAACTATCTTTCAGACCGGAGGCAATGTGTTCAACATAATGGTACTTCCTCCAGTTATTTAACATTCAACAATGGTGTACCACAAGGCTCAGTCTTAGGACCCACCCTCTTTACAATCTACATACATAATGTAGGCAAAAACATCCCTAATGCATCCATACATTTCTATGCTGACGACACAGTTGTTTATTGTCGAGCTGAAACAGTTGCTAAGGCTTTCCAGCTTTTGAAATCTGCATTTAACTACATCCAGACTGATTTGTTCCGCCTCAAACTTGTCCTAAATGCCGAAAAAACCAAAGGGATGCTTTTTTCAAATAGGAAGTTGGTCCCAGCAGTTCTTCCTCCGATTTTATCCTCAAATGGTGTCCCCATTGAGTTTGTTGATTCCTATAAATATTTGGGTATCTTGGTCGACTCACATCTTTCTTTTAAGCTCCATGTGGAAAACTTGGTAAAGAAACTGAAAGTTAAACTGGGTTTCTTTTTCAGAAACAAATCCTGTCTAACCCTGAATGCTAGAAAACGCCTTGTATCTGTGACTTTCCTTCCCTCAATTGATTTTGGTGATATTATTTACATGAACGCTCCTACAAGAACCCTGCAGATGTTGGATGCTGTCTATCATGGTGCACTAAGATTCATAACTGGCTGTGATTATCGTACCCACCACTGCACCCTGTATTCACTGGTTAACTGGACATCATTAACTTCACGCAGACTCTCTCACTGGTACATTTTCATCTTTAAATCACTTCTTGGTCTGTTGCCTTCATACATCTCCTCCTACATGTCTCTGCGTGAGTGCAGCTACAGCGTGCGCTCTCAGGACATTATTACCTGCAGTGTTCCCTCAGTGAGGACTGAACTAGGCAAAAGGGCCTTCTCCTACTCTGCTCCTGTTTCCTGGAATATCTTACAAAAAGATTTGAAGCTCTCGACCTTGACCTCTCTAAGTGTCTTTAAGAATCTGTTGGACACCTGGCAGGGTCCAATGCAGACATGTTCCTGTTTTTAGTTTTCTAAATTTGTCTTGGAATCTAGCTGTTTTTTGTTTTGTTACCTTTTTCCTTTTAGCCATCCTATTTGTTAAAAAAAAACAAAAAACTGTAGTATGAGTTTTTATAACTGCTTATTGTTGTTGCTGTTGTCCATTGTTGTCATCTTTCTTTGTTGAAATCAGGTCTCTCTTGTAAATGAGTCCTCGAGGCTCAATGGGATTTACCTGTATAAATAAAGGTTGATTGATTGATTGATTGTCGGTGTTGGGTTCAAAGGTCAACTTGTTGTCAATTATTGTTCCAAGGTATTTAAAATCAGTCACCTGTTCTACTTCCTGCTCTTTTATAATAGAAGGCCTAAAAGTAGGTCTGGTGCTGGCTGCTCCCCATCTACCTCCCAAACAAAGTCCCTTGCTTTTACTGACATTAAGGGCCAGAAAACTGTCATCAAACCAGATAGAGAGCTGGTCTATGAGCTGGGAGTAGGAGGGACTGTTGGTGTCTTTCAGACCAGCAACTAGGGCAATGTCATCAGCATACTTAGTTAATGTGAAATCTTTACTGTTGTGTTGCAATTCATTTGTGTATACAGAGAATAAAAGAGGCGATATCACGCCACCCTGTGGAACACCAGTTTTCAAGACCCTACAGTCAGATAGAGTGTTGGGTTGTCTAAATGATTAAGGACCTTGTTGAGGAGGGAGAGAGTGGCATCCTCCACCCCTCGGTTAGTCCTATATGCAAACTGCAAAGGGTCCATATGCTCAGCTGTAACAGACATGAGTTCCCTGCTCACTAAGCGCTCCATACATTTGCATAATACAGATGTGAGGGCAATTGGTCTGAAGTCATTCAGTGCCTGTGCATGTGTTATTTTGGGCACCTGGACAATGGTTGACATTTTCCATGCTTGTGGGACAAAGCTAGTGTTAAGAAACAACTCAAATATCTGTTTGAACACAGGACCCAGCTGCGTGGCACATTCTTTTAATACCCTTCCCATAATCCCATCTGGCCCAGCTGCTTTATGAGGATTGATGATCTGAAAAATTGAAACTACCTCTTTCTCCTGTAACTCCACAGGAGTTGGTGTCGAGGCTGCACAGAAAGAGTCAATCTCATCACTGAAGTCATGGATGTCAAATCTTGAATAATGAACATTTAGTTTATTTGCAAGACCAAAAGGGTCAGTGTGCTGAAGGGAATCTTTTTGTTTCCTCCCCATTATTGTGTTCAGTCCCCTCCAGGCATCTCTTGCATTGCCATTACTCAGTTCCCTCTCAACTTTAACTGGCCGAGATGGTGTAGAGGCAGGGCGGCCGACCCGAAAGTCCCAGGTTCGATCCCCAGTCACTGCATATCACGTGGTGTCTTTGGGCAGCACACCTCATCCCCAAAATGCCTCCCGGGCGCTTTCAATAGCTGCCCACTGCCAGAGCCCTGTAAAGAGAGAGTTGCGACACTCCCATAGACTCCCATAGAAAGAATGGAATGCGGAAGTCACGTGGGTCATGAAGCGGCAAAGAGTTCCAAACAGCAGCGGGTTCACCATTGAACGTAGTACATTCTCCGTGTTTTCCCGGTAAGTTAATGCAAATGCGACACTTTTTCTCCATTGTGAAGCGTTATCTGACTGTTCTGTACCTCAATTTATCAACATTAATACTTCATGTCGCCAGTTTTAGTTAATGAAACATGTTAAATTACTAGTTGTGTTTTAACTGCAGCTGCTCTGCAACATGACGGTTTAAACGGGTCTATTTCTAATTCAGCGTTTTAAAATATCTATTACTGCTTAAATTTTGAAAGGTGGTCTTTTTTAAATTTATGGTAATTCCAGTTACTGAACTCAACTAGAAAATATTTGGTCTTTTTTCCTGAGAGATTCATTCAACCTTTATTTCTACAGGTAAATCCCATTGAGCCTCGAGGACTCATTTACAAGAGAGACCTGATTTAACAAAGAATAATGACAACATGACAACAAGATTGATGTAATTTAGTTAAAGTTTTAGATCATTTATCAAAGACTGCAGCATAAATTGTGACATTATCATTAAATTAAAACGTGATTGTGGAGATGAGTCAATGTTTTCATGTTTTCCAGGTAAACCAGAGGAGAATGACTTCATGAACTGAATGTTGCATTCAAAGTATCACAAAGATACAAGATCTCATTTTCTGTCTTCTATTAATCAATAACAGCTGAATCAAGATGTTTGAATAAAATTACTTTAACACCATAACCTTCACAAAGTTGGTATTTACTGCAGGACTGTTCATTTACATTAGTTTTATATTATTAGTTTAGTGTTTGGTAATCATGGGTCAAGTTGAGATGAGACTCTTTCAAGACAGAACAAGAAATAAGAATTATTACAAGAATATATCAGCATCAATAAACTGTAGGACAGTAACAAAACACTTATTAAACTATCACAGGTACATTGAGATGGAGCTGGAAGTTCTTCTTCATGCCAGTTGTCTTCATCTGATTTTTTGTAAAAATATGTCAATTTATTTTCCATTAACATTTTTCTTCACAGGACTGAGTTAATTTTCTTGTCTGTGAGTTTCTTCTGTCCTGCTTATGTATGTTTTTGTTCTAATTGTTCCTCAGGTTGTTCATCTCTGTTCCCTGACTGCCTGTTGCTCCATCCTCCTGGTCCTGTTGATCCTGGATCATCAGATCCTGACATGTCCCCGTCCTCTGAGGACACATTTTCATCTGTCCCTCATCTCACTCGCCTCATTTCTGTTTCTTCCTCAGTCTCTGAAATTACAACGTCACTGTTAGAATGAAGATTATTGTTCAATAAAAATATGACATGTCTCATTTAACACTGTTCGTACCAAAGTTTAATTTAGAACAACATGTGTGATCACTGGTCAGATCACTGGTCAGGTCACTGGTCAGGTCACTGGTCAGTGGAAGTTCTGCTGTGCTTCTCATCTGGTTCTGGTCCATGAACAAATGGTTGAACCTCCTTCTGTCTCACACGTCCTCACTGTGTCTCTGTCTGACTCGTCCTCACTGTGTCTCTGTGAACTGTCCTCTCTCTAAATGTGCCTGTAGAGTGACATCAGTTTATTTTCTTGCACATTTCTTTGACAGTTAAACATTTTGAGCCCTGATTGAAAATGTTTGTGCAGATTAAATTTACAGCTCTCACTTTGTGTTGTTGTGATGATGATGGTGCTGCTGCTGACTTCAGATGATGTCATTAATAAACAGTATAAATGTCAGTAAAAGTACTTTATTAAAGCTTGCTTTACATTTTACATATTTTATAATAAATTGTTTGGAAATTTATTTTTGCACAGTTAACACTTATTTTGTCATCTGTTATGATTTTAACTAGAAACAGTTTCATTTAAATTAACATTTTAATCAATGAATTACAATTTTACAATAGTTGTCAGGCTACAATCAACTCAGTTATCAGGTACTTGGTTGCCATAAAAAACGACAAATACAACAATTATATTCAGTCTCTCTTGTAAATGAGTCCTCGTGGCTCAATGGGACGAACCTGTTTAAATAAAGGTTGAATTAATATCTTCGATAGAAATCAAGAATTCATCCAGATGATCTGAGGTAAACTGGAGCAGATCTGATGCTGCATGGAGGACAAGGTGGAGCATTATCCTGCAGAGAACATCAGAAACCGCTTTATAACAGGAGTTACTCTGATATATTTTTAACGTTATAAAACACTGACATGGCTATATTGATCATTGTATTGCATATACATTATTTTTCTAACAAATATGTGTTTGCAGTCTCGTTTCCTTCTAAAATTTAATGATAAATGTATCAGCTGCTTCTAAAAATGCTTTGATAAAATGCATAGTCTGTGAAATAATCAGTAATCAGTTAAGTAATCAGTTCGTTACTGCTCAATAATTACTGAAAGACGTCAGGTAAAGTAAGAAAAGTCGATTTTTGTGTTGTGTTGCGCCAGCAGCCGCTCAAACTGACCGACAGCGATGAGCTGTTTGGAACTACTGGGAGCTGCATGAACCACGTGACCGCGTATCGGCGAGTTCAAAGAGTGTCGCAACTCTCTCTTTACAGGGCTCTGCCCACTGCACCACCTGGTGGTGGATGGGTTAAATGCAGAGACTAATTTCGCCATCGTATGGAAACATACAGTGCTGACATTGTGATGACATTATTATTATTATAATTTATTTTAACTTTCTTAATCATGCAACTTATTTCCTTCTCTAGTTCCCTCATCTTTTGCATATCTCCTTTTAAAGCTGCTTTCTTTTGGTTTAAAAGATGCTTCATTTGTTTATTGACCCAAGGTTTATTATTAGGGTAAAATCTGACTGTTTTGATAAAGATAGATTAGATAGATAGATAGATAGATAGATAGATAGATAGATAGATAGATAGATAGATAGATAGATAGATAGATAGATAGATAGATAGATAGATAGATAGATAGATAGATAGATAGATAGATAGATAGATAGAGTTGGTCGATATTTTTAAAATATCAAGATAATTTCATTTGCAATATAAATTGACATTATAGTGATATAAATGATATAGTTATACTTGAAAATCCGTCTGCTCGGCTGTCTTCTTTCTTCCCCCACACGGCCCATCCTCTCCCTCACTACAAACCCAGTCCCAGCAGCCCCTACCCATGCGCTCTCCCCCCTGCTGAGAGAGCAAGTCGCAGAACTGGTGAGCAGGAAAGAAAATAATGGCTTTGTTATTTGGAGATGGTTCAGATTTAATTTGTCAGATGTGTAGCAGAAAAATGTTTTCTGTAGACAATGCCAAAAACAACTCCCGACCTCTGACGAAAGGTTCGAGCACAACAAACCTTTTTCACCATTTAAAGCAGCGCTAAAAAGTGGAGTATGTCGAGTGAGTTAAACTTCATGCTGTGGCTCCAGCTGTGAAGTTTCCTTCCCTGAGACAAACTACGGTATAAAATCTTACCTGTGC
The DNA here is from genome assembly GCF_014905685.2 of Nematolebias whitei. NCBI lineage: Eukaryota > Metazoa > Chordata > Actinopteri > Cyprinodontiformes > Rivulidae > Nematolebias > Nematolebias whitei. The sequence goes on from NW_023620014.1 coordinate 7,047, forward strand.
TGTGCCTCATGAGAGGTGACGTGAATAAAACAGCGGCTCACATTGCTAAAGATACAGTCCTTAGCGGCTAACAAGACGGCTGTCACGTCTTTAGCGATATGATAAGCCGCTGTTTTATTAATGTGATGCTACCGCCTCTGACTGTAAGACTTGAAAATCTGTGTACAGTAGTTCTGCTGCCTGTCTGTGCAGCTAACTTCATGCAGCCCCCATCCTCCCTCACTGAATACAAGCAGCCCCTTATTGCTGCTTCACACACACTTAAGTGAAGGCGGTGCAGCTGAGGAAGATTATTATTTAATATATGTAAGAAAAAAAAGTCTACAAACAAACTTTAATAAATAGTTTATTTTTGAGACATTTAGTAGTTACAGCTGTTCTTAATAAATGTGCCTGTGTGACAACGGGGACAAAGCAACGCAAAAATATATTTTTGTTGGCACAAGCATAACTTTTCCATTCATTCAACCTTTATTTATACAGGCTAGTGTCATTGAGCCACGAGAACTCATTTACAAGAGAGACCTGTTCCAGACAGAACATATAAAGTACAGACAGCAATAAACAATAATAAACTACAGTACAAACGCAGTACAAATAAGAATAGTGTATAAAA
>NW_023620015.1:0-7662 GCF_014905685.2 Nematolebias whitei
TCACATCTTTCTCTTGGTCCTGGATTCTCTGCTGGATTTGTTGTCGACTCGCCTCGAGCTCCTTCTGCTTCTCAGCTCTTCCTGCTGAAACGTGCACCGTTTCGTGACCTTTGTGTCCGTCCATCGCGCAGAGATAACAGATGCACTGCTGATCAGTACGACAGAAGATCTTCATCACCTCATCATGAGAAGAGCAGATGTTCTCCTGGAGCTTCTTGGAGGGCTCCACCAGCTGGTGTTTCTGTAATGGTGGAGCTTCATGGTGAGGCTGGAGATGTTTCTCACAGAAAGAAACTAAACAGTCCAGACAGGACTTGGCAGCTTTCAGTTTCCTGTCAGAGCAGACGTCACAGGACACGTCTTCAGGTCCAGCATAGCATTGATAATCTGGAGCAGCTTGGAGGTCAATCTTCTTCAGCTCCTCCACCAGCTCTGCTAACATGATGTTTTTCACCAGGTCAGGCCTCAGCTTGAAGTCCTTCCTGCACTGAGGGCAGCTGCAGACTCTCTTCTTACCCACTCTATCCCAGTGGGTTTTGATACAGCCCAGACAGTAGCTGTGTCCACAGGGAATGGTCACCGGATCCTTCAGGAGATCCAAACAGATGGAACAGGAGATGGTCTCCTGATCAAGCTTGGGTTTGATTGGAGACATTTTGCTTTTTGGCAGCCTTTAAAAACTATATGAGAGACAAAGAAATTAAACAACATTAGTTATTTATAGTTGGCATTTTTTGTTTTGTTTATGAGTCAGAAATAAAAGTAATTTATTTTTAAATTAACCTAAAATTTAGCACTTGTCTTTACAGATAAAGACATCTTTAAAAAGTTTCCAAACTAAATTTTTATCTTTAACAGTTTTTAACTGACATGAAACTTTAACTCCTATTATAATTATTTTTATTATTATTAATTATATTTTACAAGATGAAGCCAAAAAGTCCTCTTTTTAAATGCGTTTTCAGTATTTCATCTAATTTTATTTTTCAAAAATCGCAGCGATGAGTTTCTGACCAATCAGAGGTCACGGAGTCTTCTCAGCCAATCAGAACTGTCCACGCCCCTAACGGCTCGTTCCTCAGCGTGCGCAGACTCTCTCGTTTTTAACAAATAAAAAATATATTCGCTCAAGAATTTAACACTTATCTTTCAACTGGAAAAAACAGTGACAACATCTTCCAAATTAACATTAAAAATGAGCTAAAGGCCTAACAAGGAAGTTGTAGATTGGCTTAAAGTCACGTGACACGCTGAACGCAGCCAATCAGGAGACGGGACTCAGATTCAAACTCAAGTCCAGCTGCGGAACAAACTGACCTTAAAAATAGTCTTAAAACATGTAATTTACCGTAAAAACCGTAATAATAAACGACATTACATGCGGAAACATACCGAGTACAACACATATACATATATACACACACACACAGCATTAATTCATGTTTTTTAACCGATTAAAACAAATAAAAAGCAGAAACTCTAAAAGGTAATAAAATAAAAAGTCAAGAGCAAGTTTTTAACGTGACGTTTCTGAGTAAACTAGACGAAGATAAAACATTTTTTTAATGTTTAAAACACCTACCGAATTAAAGTTTAAGTGTTACCTGATGAGGCGGATCCAAGTGGACCGGGAATCCCACCGAACTGGGTCGGTTTTCTCGGTTTTCTCAGCGGAACGAAAGGACAGTTTTACTTGAACCTCTTCAATCATAGACGCGTCTGTGTGTTCGACGTACTGCGCCTGCGCCAAGTAGGCAGCTCTACAGAAGAATAGGCGTTGCCAAAGACCACATCTGATTGGACAAATTGAATAAGGCGTTTCTCAAGTTCCACATCTGATTGGACCAACAAAATAATGCATTTCTTAAGACCACATCTGATTGGACTAATAAAAATAAGGCGGAGCTTTTTCTTCTTCTACTACTGGCGGATTTTAAACAACGTTCAGGCTCACACCGCCACCTACTGACCATGAAAACTCATAGCCTCCTTTCTAAATTCAGTTTTTAATTTCTATGTGTAAATATTAAACAACCTTTTTCTAATAAGACTTAGTTCCTTCTTCTTGTCCTCCTCTGTTCCTAGGACCCCTTTAAGCTCTCATAAGCTCTCAGAAATTGGTTTCTCAGAACACACCATTGGTTGGTTCTCTAGCCATCTCTCAGATCGGCGGCAATGTGTTCAACATAATAGTATTTCCTCCAGATATTTAACAGTCAGCAATGGCGTACCACAAGGCTCAGTCTTAGGACCCACTCTCTTTACAATCTACATAGGTAATGTAGGTCAGATCATCCCTAATGCATCCTTACATTTCTATGTTGATGACAGTTGTTTATTGTCGAGCTAAAACAGTTGCTAAGGCTTTCCAGCTTTTGCAATCTGACATCATCCAGACAGATTTGTTTCACCTCAAACTTGTCCTAAATGCCGATAAAACCAAAGGGATGTTTTTTTTCAAACAGGAAGTTGGTCCCAGCAGTTCTTCCTCTGATTTCATCCTCAAATGGTGTCCCCATTGAGTTTGTTGATTCCTATAAATATTTGGGTATCTTGGTCGACTCACATCTCTCTTTTAAGCTCCACGTGGAAAACTTGTTAAAGAAACTGGGAGTTAAACTGGGTTTGTTTTTCAGAAACAAATCCTGTCTAACTCTGAATGCTAGAAAACGCCTTGTATCTGTGACTTTCCTTCCCTCCATTGATTATGGTGACATTATTTACATGAACGCTCCTACAAGAACCCTGCAGATGTTGGATGCTGCAGATGTTGGATGCTGTCTATCATGGTGCACTAAGATTCATAACTGGCTGTGATTATCGTACCCACCACTGCACCCAGTATTCACTGGTTAACTGGTCACCATTAACTTCACGCAGACTCTCCCACTGGTACATTTTCATCTTTAAATCACTTCCTGGTCTGCTGCCTTCATACATCTCCTCCTACATGTCTCTGTGTGATAATTGTACATACAGATATTTGTACATACAGATAATTGTACATACAGATAATTGTACATACAGATATTTGTACATACAGATATTTGTACATACAGATATTTGTACATACAGATAATTGTACATACAGATATTTGTACAGACAGATATTTGTATATACAGATAATTGTACATACAGATAATTGTACATACAGATATTTGTACATACAGATATTTGTACATACAGATAGTTGTACATACAGATAATTGTACATACAGATATTTGTACGTTAAATCAGCTGGTGGTGGATTTAAAGACGTGAAATAAACTTTTTCAACAGACGTCTTTTGGTGTCAAGAATATAATGTTTAAAGTTTTACATCTTTTACCTCCATGTCTGTAAAACTTAACGTAACAAACAGGTTTGAGTTTCTCTTGTCTGCAGTTTGAATCTAGTCACGGCGGTTTTGGTAAAAACCGTCAGCGCCGACAGTAAAACTTTATCGATAATGTTTTTTGTCACATCTTTAATTCTTGTTCACGTCTGCGATCAGCTCACGGACGGTGGTGTAGCCGGCGCCCCTGGATAATATTCTGGCCCGAACCAGAGGCTTGATGAGGTCTGGCGACACCCCCAACCTGAGAACCTTCTTCACCACGGCGCTGTTCATCATCATGGCCTCCTCCAGCTGGTCCGTCTCCATGGGGACTTCCTGGTCCTCCGCTGAGAAGAACCTGTTGGAGTCGAAGAGGTCCGCCACCAGATCCTTCAGAGACAAATAAGAGCAGCTGTGGGTTCTGGTTCTGTCCTGGACGGCCTGGAGGACGAGGTGGGGAGGCAGGTCTATATTCAGAGCTTCATGGATGATCAGCGAGTTCTCTAGAAGGTCCTCCGGTGGAACGCTACGGAACCAGGAGAACCAGGACAAAGGTGTTAGTGTCCAAAGCAGCCAGTTTGTGTCCACTGTCCCACAGAACCCATCTTTAAAGGGTGTCGGCGCTTTTTAGTTTCCTGTACGGTTTTTACAATCCAACTCCTTCTGCAGACTTCGGCTGTTTTAGCTGTTCATAAACCTTCAGCTGTGACCTTTGGTCTTTGTAACTTTTAAGTTTTCAAAATTTTCAGTTTATTTATAAATATTTTCCCCATCGGAGAACGTAAAGATCTCATCAAATCCTTGATTCAAATGCTAATTTTAGCTGTTATTTAGCCTTTCACTGCTTTTAGCTTTAAGTTGTTGGTCTGTAGCATTTAGTTTTAGTTAGCATTTGTCTCCTTTTAGTTGCTAGCTAGCTAAAGTTTAGCAATTTTGCTTTTAGCTAGCCCTTTTCTACTTTTAGCTTTAAGCTATTGGTCTGTAAAATTGTTTTAGTTAGCATTTGTCTCCTCATAGTTGCTAGATAGCTAGTGTTTAGCTACTTTAGCTTTTAGTTTTTGCTACTTTTAGCTTTAAGCTATTGGTCTGTAACATTGCTTTAGTTAGCATTTGTCTCTTCATAGTTGCTAGGTAGCTAGTGTTTAGCTACTTTAGCTTTTAGTTTTTGGTACTTTTAGCTTTAAGCTATTGGTATGTAACATTTAGTTTTTAGCTAGCAGTTCCTCATTTTAGTTGCTAGCTAGCTAGCATTTAGCAACTTTTGCTTTTAGCTAGCCCTTTTCTACTTTTAGCTATCATTTTTTTTATTCAAAGGTAGCATTTTTCTACTTTAAGCTTTTAGCTAGCCTTTTACCACATTTAGCTTCTGTTCTTTTTTTGAGTTCTGTTGTAAGCTTTTAGCTAATGTGTTGCTTCTTTTAGCTACTTTTCAGCTTAGAAGTTTTAACTTATCCTGATGCATGCTCAATAACTTAGTTTCAGCTTGTTCTGTAAATTTAAGCCGTTCGTTTGGACTCTTTTCTTTTGTGAGAAAGAAAGTTTTTGTTCAAAAAGCAGAAATGTATTTCGGCTGGTAAAGGTTTTAGCTGGTATGTGAGATGTTTTTGTACTTCCTGGAGGCGTCCAACGGGTGGTAGAGACGTTCGAAACAGGCAGCTGAAGGCTGGTTTGTGTCCTGCACATGAAAAACAAAAGTAGGTAAATAAAAATAAAATAAAAAGCAGCAACAAGCAGAGATCAATCAGCCGACGTTAAGAACAAAAATGGCGTCGAGACGTTTTTCTCTTCAGACGTCGTTCTTACGAACGTGTAAAATCTTTGGTTCTTCTTCAGCGCTTGGAGCCTGCGCCGCGAGCGACTCTCAGCTACCACCACGTCAAACTTCACCACATCTGTGAACGTTTGGAAACTTTTTATTTTGTATCCCGAATTCAGTTTAGATGTGGCGGCCATCTTGAAATGAGTCTCCAATAATTCGAGTGACGTTTTCACTCGGTTTAAATATTTTACTAACAGACAGACTAATGAACAAGCAGACATGAGCAGTTACATGACAGTCCATGTAATTTTGATTAAAGAACCTCAGGGAGTATATTTAACGTTATTTCTTTTGGAAACACTTCAAAACCAACAAATAAACAAGTAAAATTGGTTATTTATGATTTACCGTATTTACCGTAATTGTCGGTCTATAGAGCGCACCGGAAAATAAAACTAAATTAAACAAACCTGTGCCGTGCCGCTGCGCCCGGGTGTGACGAAGCTAAACGTTAGCTCGTCAGATTTTCTCCATAAATGAGTCACAGCGTTGAATAATCTGTAAAAGTAGCGGCTTATAGACCAGATTTATTACGGCTGTAAATAATTTTAGGTTCTTCAGTTCCAAGTTCTTCCTGTTTGCTTCAGTTCAGATTTCAGGACGTGAACGTTCAGAAAATGTCAGCAGAGTAAAGACGGGACGTTTCTGTACCGTGGGAGCAGCCGGAGTCCAGACCAGCCCGTCTGCTCGGCTGCAGCTGGGCTGCGTGGAGGCCATGCAGCTGAAGAAACCGCAGCCGAAGGAAACGCAGCCGAAGGAAACGCAGCCGAAGAAACCGCAGCCGGAGACTTTTCCTTAAAACAAACAGAGCGACAGCTCAGACGTTTTATTCTGATAAACAACAAGAGAACTCTTCGTCAGTCGCTAAAACGTTTTGTTGCTTCATCGACTTTCATCATCAGAAAAGGTCATCCATCAATCATCCATCCATCATCCATCCAACATCCATCATCCAGCCATCATCCATCTATCCATCCATCCATCATCCATCCAACATCCATCATCCAGCCATCATCCATCTATCCATCCATCCATCATCCATCCAACATCCATCATCCAGCCATCATCCATCTATCCATCCATCATCCATCTATCCATCCATCATCCATCTATCCATCCATCATCCATCTATCCATCCATCATCCATCCAACATCCATCATCCATCCATCATCCATCCAACATCCATCATCCATCTATCCATCCATCGAGTATCTTTTCCCGCTTCTTCCTTTTCAGGTCGCCGGGGACACTAGTGCCCATGTCCAGCCATCTCTGTGCGAGAGGTAGGGGATGCCCTGGACATGTCTCCAGTCCATCAAACAGACATGGGGACATTTCTCCAGTCCATCACAGGGACACATAGAGACAAACAACCATTCACTCTCTCACACCTAGGGACAATTTAGAGTCACCAATCAGTCCAACATGCACAGAGAGAACATGCAGACACCCAGAAAGGCCCTGGGCCGGGACTTGAACCAGCTACCTGCTAGCTGAGAGGTGCCAGCTCTACCAGCTGACCCACCGTGCCGCCCTCAAACGAACTGAAAGAATCTTCTTCCTGCTTCTTATCGTGACCTCGGAGTTAAACAGGAAACAGTTTTCGTCTCTTGTTTGTTTTCTTACCTTCGCTCGGCTGCTTTGATGTTTGTAAACGGTCGACGGACCCGATCGCTCAGAGCTGCAGGACCAGAACCGGCTCAGACGTCACAAGAGCTCCCGGTTGGACCCAGAACCTGTTTGTTTTTCAGCGTGAAGCCTGACCGTCTCCTCAGCAACAGAACTTTGAGTTTTGGGGTTTTTAATTCAAACAGCTTCTGTCTCCAGGTTCCACATGTAAACAAAACAACAACATATGTGCGTTATTTACTTATTTTGTCTGTTAGCAAAATATCTCACAAACCACAGGATGTATTCAGTGAAACTCAAATCCTTGAACTTCCATCTGCGCTGACTGATTCAAGATGGCTGCTGCAGCCAGCTGACCCCAGCAAACACATGAAATGTCTCTAATTCGGTTAATCTTACAGATTATCAGCTGTAATCTGGTGTGGTAGTAGCTGAGAGTCGTATCCAACAGATGCACGTCCCTCCAGGGAATACTATGTTTTCTTAAAACAACCAAAACTGAGCTACAGCTGAACTTGGATTCATTTAAAAACATTTTTATGATTTAAGAGACTAAAGTTAAAACGTTAAAGCAGATTGTTGTCAGCTGTTCACTCCGTGACGTTTTACTCAGTTCTCATGTAAAACTTAAGTTTTCAAACACTTTTCATTGTCACTCTCGTTTTAAGAATCAAAAGCAGAAGTGAAGCAGTAAAGTAACTGTTCTGAGCTTTGACCCTCCTGCTGCCCTTGGGTCGAAATGACGCATGAGGCTAACTGAGACCCTGCACGTCATTTTGACCCCAGGGCAGCAGGAGGGTTAATGTGCATCATTTTGACCCCGGGGCAGCAGGAGGGTTAATGTGCATCATTTTGACCCCAGGGTAGCAGGAGGGTTACTGCGCATCATTTTGAC
>NW_023620016.1:0-7655 GCF_014905685.2 Nematolebias whitei
TCTCATTCTGTTTCCAAGGATTATTTTATGACTCAACATGTATCGTGTGCCGAGAGTAATCATTGAGCAAAATCATGTTGTGATGCCAACAATTACGAGTTGTTGGTTTATATTCGAGCAAGTACACTTTGGACAGTCTCGTCACACGATAGATGTTGAGTCATAAAATAATCCTTGGAAACAGAATGAGAGGGGAAAAAATGGAGTCAGAGGTCTGGAAAAAACAAGCGAAGTTCCACTTCCCTCCTGAAAAGAAATGTTGACTTAAAGCTGTAAAGATGAGAGCTGCCAAAAGAACAGGATGTTTAGGGGAGGAAAGTGAGAGATGTAAAGTGTTACAGCTAAAGCTGGTGCTCGTGTCATATGAATGAGCCGTGTCAAAATATTTTGATCACCATTGGAAACTGTTCCATAAACGATTGTAAAAATCACAATATTTAGTTGTTAACGAAGGCAATGTTGACCTTTTTTTTATTGAAATAAAATTAAATAAAAAAAACGGACTAGTTTTAATTACATTAACTAATACTAGCCTCCATGTTTGTTTTGTTAACCACGCCTTTCATTCATCTGTGATCATCCTATCAGAGCATCAACTCTTCACATACAGTATAATGTCCAGCCATCTTTTGCATGTGAAGTTCACGTTCAGTACTGTTTTCTGCACATTTGGTTTTGGTTTTGTTTATTAGATGTTCCGCTAATATAATATATATTTTGTTGCAAATGATTAGTTCTCAGTAATTGTTTTCCTTCCATGTTTGCTTATCTTGGGGTACGAAATGTTGCATCAAACATGTGGGATTCAAAAAATTAAAGCAAAAATCACCAAATTAAAACAACTTTAGCAAAGGTTTAAAGTTGCACACATTTTTATTCACATGTGAATAAATAAAAATAGAGAAAAAGCAAGTGTCAGTGTGGTATGATATCCCTGGTGCACACTGCATGGCTACCTGTCTCTGTTGACATTTTTACCAGCATAGTTCTGGTCCACTTTTCTGCTTGGCTGTGAGTGGAAGGGGGAGGACAGAGAAACAGGGGAAGTGGAGACAACTGATGCATATTTCATCAAGGTGTTGTGGACATTGCAGATAGCCTGTTGAGAGAAAGGGGAGGAGAGACAGACAGTACTCTGACCGCACTTTCTGCTCATCTCATGTGAAATCATCTGTTAACTCATTTTCTCTAATTTCAGCACACATCAGTCATCGATGCAGTCGCTGGAAGTAGACTTGTTGTAAGATGCAAGCAGTAGTTGATTTAAATCAAAATCATCACCATGGCTCTGCTGGTGTGGAGACTAGTTGTAAATGTCAGAACTTCACACAGAATTATAAATTACACTGCGGTTATCCAGTCATTTGGTGGGCAGTGGAATGTGTTTACACTGAATTTGCATAGTATCAAATATTAAAAACTGGGATGTATAAAAAGCTAAAATACCACCCAGAAATAACACTGTGCGGTTGTTTGTGTTCAAATATCGTCAAACTATGAAGTACTTTTGCCCGTTTTAAAAAAAAAAAGAGTTTATCAATTAGCTGTGATCTGACCTGCAGTAAAAACTGATCAGTGATCTCAGTTTGAAAAATAAGGGAGGAATCACGAGGGAGTCAAACTAACAACTAGCCAGGATGTTTTCTGTTCCAAACCAGATTACTGCTGTTTTAAATTACTCCAATCTCACACATGTCATAGAAGTTTATGCTCAAGCTATTCCATGAACGTTTTATCGTAATTGTCACTTTTGCTTAAGCTGATCATTTACAAAGATAATTTGCAACGTGTTTAGTTTTTTTTATTTTATCACTGAAAATGATGTTTGTTTGTTTTTACCAATAAATGTCCATGTGAAACAGCTGTTACGAAACAAACATGCTAAAACTAACACCATAATGTGGCATAAAACCCTCGAATTTTACAGCATTTAGAGAAATGCTTTTTTTTTTTTTTGTTACACCGCTATGTTTCCATCTATAGGTTGCTCTTGTTACATTTCACCTGATATGATTTAACAAGGAGCATTGCTGGTGACACAACATAGACCTTCAGTGTAAATAATGGTCTTATGCAAGTGACATTGTTGTGAAGGTTCACAAAGCAGCGTTTGAACTACTGTGGAAGTTTTAAGAATAGAACTGAAATCTGCTCTGAAGCTCACCTTGTTCTGTCTTGCCATTAGCTTGACTCTCATAAAATAACTTCTCTCTGAGTCCCTAAAGTGATGTCACTCTCTCCATTTTCTACTGCAGATAAGATAATGACGGCAGATAAATCCACAGTACACCACTTCAAAAAATGTGTTTCATCAATGAAAAAAAGCAGGTCATTCCTTTAGCTCAGGTCAAAGACTGTAAAATTTTGTGACCCTACAACATCCATCCATCCATCCACTTCCTATTAGTGGTTATGTTCCAAAGGCAACAGGTCCTGGAGTAAAACCCATGCATCCCTTTCCCCGGTCTCTCATTTCAGTGCATCCTAGGAGTTCTCACATCAAACAGGATCTCATGTGAGGTCTGGGTTACTTCCTCCCAGTGGGATGAAGCAACATACAACAAGATATTTTTATACATTTAAATTTACCGTTGAGTTTTTGGTCATTAATTTGTACAATTGTCTTCACCTTATCCATCCATCATCTTTTACCTGCTTCTTCCTTTTAGGGTCACAGGGTCACTGGTGCCCATGTCCAGCAGTCATTGTGCGAGAGGCGGAGTACACCCAGGACAGGTCTCCAGTCCATCACAGGGACACATAGACAAACGAGACAAACAACCATTCACTCTTTCACTCACACCTAGAGACAATATAGAGTTACCAATTAGTCTAACATACATGTTTTTGGTCTGTGGGAGGAAACCGGAGTACCTGGAGAAAACCCATGCATACACATGGATGCATACAAACTCTTCCCAGAAAGGTCCCAGGCCGGGATTTGATCTGGCAACCTTTTTATTGAGAGGCAACAGCTCTACCAATGAAGCCACTGTTCCACCGTCTTCACCTTATCGATGAGAAATATTAATAGTGTTATTTTTGGGGAAAACATATTATCATACACTTTGCTGAATGGCAGTAAATGTCTGAAAACTTCTGATTCTTCTACTTTTCAGGAATACATTTTGAGGAAGACATCTCAAAGCAACATATTTAGTTTTTCCTCACACAAAGTATTCACAGACAGTCGTGAATAAAACGGAAAGGGAGCTTGAAAAGTTCAGACACCTCTCACTGTTGTCACATTTGTTTGATTTGCAAAGTGCTAAGAAGTGGGTGTGAAAACTGAACAGTTTATTTGAAAACTTGTCACAGGAATATAAAGAGATGGTTCAGCTTTGCCTGGTGCGTTGAAGCTCTTACAAACTTGACATGTAGGTTTGGCAGCCAGTTGTACTCAGTCAGGTTGTGACTTGTGCAAACAACCACAGCTCAAATGCTGACTGATGGTGTCAAGATATTTAACACACATTCAAGCTTTAAATACCCCTCAGAAACCAACAGGATGGCTTGTGATGCTGCATGCCAGTTTTCCACACTGTATGGGTTGTAGTCACAATATGATTGTATTTACTGCTTAAGTGCCCCTTTTATTTGCTGGTCAAAGCATTCTTCCATAAGAGAACCTCTGGCATTTTTCAGCCGTGGACAGGGCAGCTGCATCTCGGCGTCACCGAGCAGCAGAAAGCTCCTGTTCTGCTTCGCATGCTCTGTCCACTGCTCCTCTGTGGGATTATGATCACTTCATGAGATGTCGACAGGAGTTAATGAATATCTTCTTTCACAAAGCCAGGGTAATCCTTCCAACAAAATACACTACCACCCCTGCCCCCACTGATAAAATCTACCAGAATACAAGCAGGAAGACCACTAGCACCCAACTCTAAAGCACAGAGGGGGTTTTTCACGCTTTGATGCATAAACTGCATTTCTTTCTTCTTCTTTTTTTGAGACACAGATGAAATTGGGTGCAGATATTATTAGGGGATTTATTGCTGGTGGTGGCATTGAAACTGTCTATCGCCTGCATAATCTACCGTCCAATCTGCTATGCTGCTTTTGTCTCATTGTATCAATGCTTTTTTTTTTTCCCCATCTAACTCTTTACGTTTCACTTTCTCTCTCCTTTACTTCCTCCCTGGACTTCATCTCCTATAAGGGTTGAACAAGTAATTGGCTGATATCCTTCAAATAAAGCCTTTGGGTTTATAACACTGGATAAGTTTCCCAAACTCTTGACAAGCACACGCAGCCATGGGAGCAATATTGGACTCTACAAACTTCACTTTGCAGCTTAAATGTTGAAAATCATTTCAGTTTTTTTTTTTTCTGTTTTCGGCTGCTCTCTTCCTCAGGGGTCGCCACAGTAAACTAACTCTCACCAAGACTTGACAATTGTTTTTATGCCAGATGCCCATCCTGATGCAGCTGCAGACCATCGAGCTACCACAGCCCTCTGTGTGCAGCAGAGAGCTGCTGTCTATGGCACCTAGGGGAGCAGATGGTGGGGAAAAGTTACATCTAAATGAATTACATACATCTCTTTGGATACATGAGACCAAAGTACAGTTGTGTGGTTAAAATGCACAGTTAAGCTTGGCTAAAACAAAGACAGCATTTTTATCCCAAACCTGTCGTAACAGTCAAGCATGGTGTTAGAGAGCTGATGATCTGAGTTTTTTAGCAGCTACATGACCAGGGTACCTCGGAATCATGTAGTCAACAGTAAACTCTACTGTATACAGTTGTGTAGTCTATACGTGATACTCGGGCATATGGAGTATACCGACTAGAAAAGGTTAAGAAATTCAGTATACCCACTTAAAAATGTCCAATGATACACGATACGCATGTGTAATTGATACGTTAAATGAGAGTTAAATGTTTCCGTAACATTCTATCTGTATGCAGTGCTTTAATTTGATACCGTTTTATAAATCTATAACACGTTTTTAGTACAAAGCCAAATGTTGTATGTTTGTTGTTCATTTATTCAAATATAAGCGTCATGTAATGGTCAGCAGCCCCTGCTGACCCCTCATCTACTCATGCCTCCGCTCCTCATTCCATGTTTCTATACATCTCTGCCCCTTCAGGACATGTTCATGTCTCCTGTCTCACTCTCAGTCCCTCCTGCCAAAGTTTCTACCCCTCTTGACAAGATTTCTGTTCCTCAGCTTTGTTTTGCCTGTCACCCATCATTGCTCACATCAGCTCCTGTCAGTCAATCGTTCACCATGCCCCCTCAGCCTAAGCACAGCAATCATCCTTCATTTCATGCACCTGTTCCGCTCTCTATTTCAGTTCCATGCTCACTCTCTGTTCCTGCCGAATTATTATACCTTCCATTGTCCCTAATATCAAGTCATTCTTGTTCCTATTCACGCCTGATGTTCATGCCTTGTTCTCTGGATTTTTGACCTCACGACGCCTTTTGGATTCCCTGTTTTTGCCTGCTCCTCATCTGGTTTTGGACTCTGCTTTCTGACCACGGTATCGACCCTGTTTCTGATTATCACAACTACGCCTCACGGATCATAACTTGGCTCTGGTTTCTGCTCGCTGCATTCCTGTTCATGACCCCTGCTTTGACAACCGGACCCCGTTATTGGATTTGCCCCTCAAACCACATTATTGCAGCTTTTCTCTGCAGCTGCTCTGCACCAGGACCAGTGACGTCATAACTGCAGACTTGACAGGTGACTAAGGTTGGGCATCAAAGATCGAGAATCGTTTGGAATTGGGACTATCTATCCGGTTTCCTGGAATTGTTCGAAATATTTATTTTTGATTGCTATTTTCAATGCCTGTTCCGCCAACTGGAATTTGAAGCCACCCGCTGAACACCAACGAAGAAGAAGCTGCTTGCCAAAAACCAACGAAAAAGAATCTACTGGAAGTGTTCCCATGGAGAGTGAGCAGCCGCAGTCTAAAGCGTGGCTTAACTTTAATAAAATGACCAGTCAGCTCAGTGTAGCACTTGCAATAATTTTATATTGTGCAAAGGAGGGTGTAGAAGTGAAAAAGTGGCACGTCTTTGACGCTCTCTGCCAGATTATTTTTGCTGCCTCCTTCTCTGACTCCATCAGGTAAATAAAACTATAAACTACGTCTCATGCCAACATTAAGGCAGATAACCAGTTATACTCGACTTAAAGTAGTAGGTCAACTCAAATGCAAACACCATGCTAATGTTAGCTCTTGTATTTTTTTTATACATTAACAACCTGAAATGGCTAATAATGTTAGCTTGGCTCCTCACTGTGCTACTCCATTCACCATAGTGTTCAATACATCCCATATGTTCACCATACATCATTGCAACTAACTGAATGAAGAGTGCCACAGAACAGTTACAGCATATTGTGAAAAGGTTTCATCCCTTTTCAGAAGTGGAATCACCAACATTTAGGCTAGTTAGGAAATAATAACATAGCTAATAATTGTCCATCCTAAGTTAACGTTACAACAGGGGCATTACATGTTTGTTTATATGTTTGCAGCGACATGGTGAAAACCATCAACCCAAGTACACACCACCTACCACGGACCACTTGTCAAATAAGTTAATCTCATCATGTTATAAGGTGAAGAAGAGCTGCTCTGCGCTTTAAACAGAAGATGGATGACGTGTCTGGGAGCAGATCCAAAGAAAGCTGATTGAGCAAGTGAAATGTCATCCATGCACAAATGTCCTTTTCTACTTTTAAAATCTGAAATCTAAATACTAGTAATGTTCTTTGTGGTCAACAGAGGAAGACTATGGAGATGATGGGTTCACCATGCAGCCTGAGGAAGGGTCTGAGAATGAGGGAGTGGATGATGAGAATGAGAGTGTAAGTGTATGGTAGCTGAAATTATATAGATTCTCAATCTTAATAATGATCATGCTTTTAATAATCCCATTTTACTGATAATGCAGATGAACCTGTTTGTTTAGGAACCGCCTCAATACAGTCTGTTCAGAAAGTCTCCACTGGAGGAGCTTTTTGCTGAAGAAGAGGCACAGAATGTAATGTCACTGTTCCATGTCCATGAAGTAACTGTAAGAGTACCACTGCCTGCAGCTCCTCCTCCAAGATGGCCGCTAATTGCCTACACCTGATGGCCATCAGACTGAGGAGGCGTCCCTGGCTACAAAAGGCTGCAGTCCAGTGCCACTCTTTGCTGGAGCATATCACCTTCCATGTGTTTCCTGGTTCCTCGGCTTGTTAAAGGACCCCTCGTGATCCTTTGGTTTCCTGACTCCTTGTGTCCTGTTCCTGGTCCCTCGGACTCCTCGTGTCCTGTTCCTGGTCCCTCGGACTCCTCGTGTCCTGTCCCTGGTCCCTCTGACTCCCTCGTGGCCTGTTCCTGGTTTGTAGACCCCCTTGGGTCCCTCCTTGGCTCAACCTCCCTCGTGCTTGGATTTCCTTTGCCTGGTGCTTCTATCCAGCCAGTGCCTGCCCTGCCAGCTGCTGGACTCTCCCTGGACTCTCTGGAGCTCTCTTGGAGGATTGGAACCCACCTCTGGACCAAACTGTAAGAGATTCACAGAACACAAAATATCAGCTCCTAAGGTCTTCACCTCCATTCTGACTGTCCTCCTCTACCTCCTCCAGGAGATGCAGAGAAGCTGCACCAGCCTTGTTTATTATTATCACCTGTAAATA
>NW_023620017.1:0-334 GCF_014905685.2 Nematolebias whitei
GTCTGTAGTTGATAACATCAGTAGATGTTAACATCTGTAGTTGTTAGCATCTGTAGTTGTTAGCATCTGTAGTTGTTAGCGTCTGTAGTTGTTAACATCTGTACCTGTTAATGTCTGTAGTTGTTAGCATGTGTAGCTGTTAGCGTCTGTAGCTGTTAGTGTCTGTAGTTGTTAGCGTCTGTAGTTGTTAGCGTCTGTAGCTGTTAACATCTGTAGTTGTTAGCGTCTGTAGTTGTTAGCATCTGTAGCTACTAGCATCTGTAGTTGTTAGCATGTGTAGCTGTTAGCGTCTGTAGTTGTTAGCGTCTGTAGTTGTTAGCATGTGTAGCTGTTA
>NW_023620017.1:434-7651 GCF_014905685.2 Nematolebias whitei
CGTCTGTAGTTGTTAGCATCTGTAGTTGTCAGCGTCTGTAGTTGTTAGCATCTGTAGTTGTTAGTGTCTGTAGTTGTTAACATCTGTAGCTGTTAGCATCTGTAGTTGTTAGCATCTGTAGTTGTTAGCGTCTGTAGTTGTTAACATCTGTAGCTGTGAATGTCTGTAGTTGTTAGCATGTGTAGCTGTTAGCGTCTGTAGCTGTTAGGGTCTGTAGTTGTTAGCATCTGTAGCTGTTAGCGTCTGTAGTTGTTAGCATCTGTAGCTGTTAGCATGTGTAGCTGTTAGCATGTGTAGCTTTTAGCATGTGTAGCTGTTAGCATGTGTAGCTGTTAGCATGTGTAGCTGTTAGCATGTGTAGCTGTTAGCATGTGTAGCTGTTAGCAGCCACGTGTCGTCGCGTGCTTGGATAATCTAGTCTCGTGACTGTGTCTCTATTTTTCTGTGTAGGAGCAGGAGCTTCACGTCAGACCTCCACCAACCACATGTTTGTTCTCTAACAGGTATGGTTGTAATTTCTAGTTAAGTTGTTCAATATTAAACTTCGGTCCAGCAGCCTCCACTTCAAAAAGTCAGCGCTCACGCGGTTTGGTTGTGAACGCGCTAACACCACCAGGTAGTCACGCTTGCGAGGTTCTTTCAAAATAAAAGCTGATGTGTGTCTCCTGTTGGTCCAAACTCTGGACATAAAACACATGTTAGCACTGGAAGCTGTAACGGGACCAACATTCCTGCTCAGCTGTTTCCACAAAAAGTTTCAATCTCGCCCCCATATCCAAAGAGTAGAGAACTTTTTGTGTTGTAAGTTAAATAAATAAAAAACTCCAATGAGTTTTTCATGTTTTGACTCGAGTTGATTGAAGTCATTCTTGCTGGTCCATGTTCAGAAATGATTTTTAATGTCCGCCTGTGAATATGATCCATAATATTTGACTTTAGTCTCTGTTTTGTGGTTATTTGTATGTTCATGATGTGAGAATGTTCAATTGTTTTCCCTGAAGTTTCCATTAATATTAAAACAAAACTCTTAGTTTCCAGTGACCAGTCTCACTTCAGGCTGACGGTAGAACATCTCCAGATGTTGCTCACCAGATGTCACCAAGATCTCATGTGGAATTTCAAAATAAAGGCCCTCCAAAGTTGGACATTTTCCATAGAATTGTCCCTAAGTTTCTGTGTTTGTTGCTCGTTCTTCAGGATGTTGTAGAAACAGCGAGGGTAAGTACGGCTTTACCAGAAATCACATCATTAGTGCAGAAAATTTATTGTCTCGTTGAAATGCAACATAGTTCAAGTAAAAACAGGAATGTTTCATTTAAAATCATTTATATGTTTAATGTTTTTAAGTGACAATAACCATTTGGAAAAATAAAGTTCAAATTGTACATTAATGTCAGAAATGACATTTATATCATTTTAACATGAAGTGTTTGTTTTTCCTGGTAAATGTTGAGAATTACAAGAGCTTTGTGTTATTTGTCCATGTCGACCAAAATCACTGGAGGTTTCTGGTTAGTTGCATAAAAATGATACTTGTTGTTCTCTCAGAACATTTTAATTTAAAGTTTCATGTTTTGATTTGTGCAGAAACTCTGTGAACCACACAGTCTTTCTGGTGGATCAAGTTCAGCAGAAGACGATTCAAAAGCTGCAAAAACATTTAGGTAAGTATTTATTAAGAGACAGAGGAGAAAAGTCTAACACTGAATTATATCTGGTGAGCTGCTTTTAAAATGATTTTAGTTGCTGTTATGGCCATGAAGGACAGAGTGCACGTTTTATTCAAGTTTGATTCAGGAACATCATAAATTACACATGAATGTTTTTCACTGAAACTAAATGAATCTTCAAACTTGTTCCTGATCATTTTGAAAGAGATTTAGTAACAACTTGAGTTGGACACATCATGCCAGTGTAAGGACGACACGTGTTCCTTGTGTTGTGGCTCCTACAAAGTTTCTGAACACTTGAAGTCGTCCTGCTACATTTATTAAACATCAAATGTCTCTACAGCTTTCTGTTCTTTGATCAAATAGATTTTCTGAGTCATTAAACTTCATTTCCTTCAAACTACTAATTGGTTTTGATTTGTTCAAAAACCCACATTTCTCTAAGTCAATTGATGAAAACGTGCACGTTATTAAAATGCAGTCAGTTCTCACACTCACTGTTAAAGTCTAATAGAAAATAAATCAGTCAGAGTTCATTTAAATGTTGCTCATTAATTGTTCTTTTAATTGTAATTAGAATATTTAGCTGATGTTCAAATCAGTTCCTACAACTTGTGTTTCTTGAACAATTAGTTTCAAATATTTACTGATTCTATTAAAAGCTGCAACAGAGTTGAGCTGAACTGAAGGAGAGCGCGTCAGAAAAATGTGATTGTGTGACGTTAAATAGAACGGAGGCGTCGTGCTCCAGCCGCTCCAAAAGGATGGAAATATCTGCTGGGACATTGTTGTGGTAGTTGTTCACTGGAAAGTTGGTGAAACTTCATGTGTGGAGCTTTTGTTACTTGTTTATTGTTTGTACCTTTTCTTATGGTTTCTATATTTTTTAGATTGCCAGAGAAGTGATGAAGACTTTCCTGATATTCCAGCATCAGGTTTGAAAGATCCAAACTGGAAATCATAAAGTAAAGAGGAATGGGTCAACAGATACTGACTGCATCAGGTTTGGTCCTGAAGGTTTGATTTCAACATTCTAATAGACTTATGCATTATTGTCCAACAAGGAAGTGACTAAAAATAGTTCACTCTGAAGATAATAATATTTTAAAGTACAAAGGTTGTTAAGAAGGTGAAGAGGAGACGAATAATATCTGATTGGTTGAGCTGAGAAATGAAAAGGCTGAATGTGATTCAAATAAGTGATAAAGTTCACAATCACATTTGACTCTTCAAGAGAATTGTGTGTAAATAAATCAAACAATGATGTGTTTGAAGCTTTAAGGTCAAAATGCAGGTAAATCCAGTCAGAAATGTTCTTCGTATAAAACTAAACACTAGAACTCGACCTGACTGGATAAATGTGGATCCAGCAACACAATTCCCTCAAAAACTACGTTTCTACTGCAGCTTTGCAAAGTATTACTGTGTGAATGTAAAATATGTCGTATTTAATTGTAATATGTTTCTTCTGAGTGTTTTGTCTGGCTCCATGTTACTTCATTAGTTGGGTCCATGTTTGGTTTGTGATGAACAGAACTCCACAATCAAATCAAACCATCCAGTGGCTCTATTGTTGTGACGATGCATCCCATGATGTCCACTTGTGTTCAAGTGTCAGCTCAGTTTGTGTACAAGTACTAGATTGTATGATGTGTTGAGTGTTGTATCACAGTTTCATGGTGGCTGGCTCTGCCTTCAGCAGGAGCAGTTCTGTTCGCACTTTCATGTTTTACCAGAGCTCTTTGTAATTATATTTTTATAAAGTATGCTATATTTTAAAACTACACACATATTTTACATCCAACATGTAGATTTTTATTCAATAACAATAAAATGAAGTGGGCTCTTATTAAAGAAGGATGTGACAGTGTGAGGTTTGAAATGTTATTTTTCTTATTAAATGTAACAATAGACATCATTATGATGATGTCACTTTTAAATGTGACTTGAATTGTGTTTGATTTGTGCAACAACTGTTCCATGTGATCTCTGCAAACCCACCTGGAGCACGGCCTCCAGGGAGACTAAATAATCAAAGAACAAAACTATAATGATCCAAAGAGAAATGACTTGTGATCTGAAACATAAAGATCCATGAAATCATGATGAAAACACACTGATCGTGACATCATCACAGAGAAATCATCTTCAGTGCTCTTTATGAAATGGAAGAAGTTACAGGAAGCAGCTTTATGTCGTCCACATGACGTTTATCATTTGAAATGGTTGAGTCATTTTTACATTCACATATTAATAACAGCTTTATGGTGAGAGTTACTGATCTAAACAATTGTAAAATAGTGTAAATTCATTAAAGTATGAAGGAGATGAAGGTGTAACATTCCTTGAACTCATCAGAACATCTGGTCATAGTGGATGTAGTTTGAGCGTTTGAGTCAAACTGTACAGATGACCTTATGAACAATCTCAGGTTATTGTGGGAGATCATTTGTGATCTGTTACCTCTTGAAATATGTTTTGAGGATGACTCTCAGCTACTGCCACATCAGCTGCAGTTCAGTATCTGACACACTCAGTACTTGTGATTTTTGGTTCAATTAGCTGTGGTGGCCATCTTGAATAGGTCGACTCCTAAAGACAGATTTACTTACAAATATTACTTTTAGAGACTTTGACTCAAATCAATCACTAATTTCATAACATCATTTGAGAATGTAAAGGATAAATAAAGAATCATTTTAACTCAGATCAATGAGATTTCTAACTTATTTAGCAGATCTGGTGAGACACGTGAGAAATCATCAAGGTCAAACCAGTCTCTCATCTCCACTAGTGATGGTCAACAAATTGAACTTGTATCTTCATTCAAATATCTGGGATTTTTAATTGATGACAAATTGTCTTTTAAAGCTCATATTCAGTTTACTGTAAATAAACTGAAGCTTTTACTTGGATTTTATTTTCAGAATAAATCCTGCTTTTCTTTTAGGGTAAAACAGAAATTGGTGGAGTCAACTTTTCTTCTGATTATTGACTATGGTGATGTATTATACATGAACGCCTCTGCTCAATGTCGTCACATGCTGGATAGCGTGTATCATGGCGCTTTGTGGTTTATTACAAATTATGGAGCCCTAACTCATCACTGTCTCTTGTATGAAAAGGTAAAATGGTCGTCTCTGCATGTACGTCGGCTTGACCATTGGTATGTTTTGATTTACAAGACTATTCTTAAGTTGACAGCACCTTATCTTTCATCTTTGTTAACTTTAAACAACACGACCTACAGCCTCCGGTCTCAAGACTTTTTAAATTTTAGTTTATTTTAATCCTCGTGTCAGAACAGAAAGGGCCAAGAAAGCCTTTAGCTTTTCTGCTCCAACCTCATGAAATAGTTTACAATCAAAGCTTAAACTTGGAACATTAGTATCTCTGAATGTATTTAATACCATGATAGATCCTTTTTACTGAAGTTGCAGAAGTTTAATTGTTTTCATTGAGTTGTTTGTTATTTAAGTCTATGTTTATTCTGACTATGTGTTGTAACTGTGTTTTTTACTGACTGTTTTTTTCCCCTCTCTCTGTCAGTCTTGACCAGGTCTCTCTTGTAAAAGAGCTCTTGTGATCTCAATGGGACAAACCTGGTTAAATAAAGGTTATGATGATGATGAAATGGTTCCACGAGCAGCTCTGAGGCTTGAATGAAGAACTCCTGGAACGTGCCGGGTCCTGTTTGTAAATGAGAACTGGTTCTCAAACATTTCACCTGGTAAAATCAGATCAAATCAAATGTCAGAGAGAACAACAAAGTCCATGCTCAATAATCCAGGTTTACAATCCAACATTTTTCAGTCAGGTCATCTGGACAGTTTCTTTTTTTGTGCTGAAACGTTTCGCCTTCAATCCAGAAGGCTTCATCAGTCAAGGAAACACACAACAAAACTGATTCTTGCCCCAACAGCTTACTCCAAAGTGGAACAAACCAGTTCTGATTGTGATAAGATGGTCTCTTTGGTACGCCCCCTCCTCCATTGCCAGCCCACTTCCTTGTTGACAGTCTTGTCAAACTGGTTGAAAACAACAAAGTCCATGCTCAATAATCCAGGTTTACAATCCAACATTATTCAGTCAGGTCATCTGGACAGTTTCAAGAAACTCCTCCCTCACTGAATAGAAACACAGCCCCTCACGTGCTGCTTTACACAAACTTACTAACGTCGTGAAGGCAGCACAGCTGAAGAGGATTATTATTTAATATATGTAAATAATTTATTTTTTAGACATTTATTTTGTACAGTTACAGCTGTTTGTTAATAAATGTGCCTGTGTGACAACTGGGACAAAGCTTTGACTCAAATATATTTTTGTTATTAATTTTTGGAAAGAAAAACATATTGAGATATATATATCATATATCA
This sequence comes from Nematolebias whitei, assembly GCF_014905685.2. Lineage (NCBI taxonomy): Eukaryota > Metazoa > Chordata > Actinopteri > Cyprinodontiformes > Rivulidae > Nematolebias > Nematolebias whitei. The sequence goes on from NW_023620017.1 coordinate 6,484, forward strand.
CTATTTATCTTAAATCAATATTATTTTAAGAAAATATTTTGGTCCATATCGCCCAGCCCTTGAACAACCAAATGACCACACAAAACTGTGACAAAAGCAAAAATATTATGGATCCATATTCACAAGCGGACATTAAAAAATTATGGTGTAGTTTGGCAGCAAATATGACATAATTCACAGCTTTTATTTTGAAAATACTTGCAAATATTAATACTATAATTCATTGTGTTTGCTTGCACAACAACACCCATCATTTTGGAAGTGGAGGCTGCGTGACGGCAGTTTTTTACTGCCTGATGTTCTCAGAGTTGGGGCAGGAGCTACATGTCAGACCACCACCAACCACACGTTGTTTTCTGTTACAGATGAAGTTCATGTTAATAAATGGTGTGAAGCTGAGAAGAGTTCCTGGGTGAGTGATCCATCAGTTCGCTGGTATCAAACCAAACGTCAGGGTTACATAGGTATGTATTTATGTGCGTATTTAGGTATGTATTTATTTACTGCAGTTTAGACCCTGTTTACACGGACACGATGGGGGGAAACGTAGGTTTTTCATATGTTACTTGGAGGAAAAGATCTGCGTTGACACAGACAAATTTTGTGTTTACATTAGGGATGGGGCCGATCCGATCCAGTATCGGCCTCCGATACCGGCATAATTTACGTAGCGGATTTTTCCGATCCACCTGCCGATATTTCCAATCCATGATGCACGTTGGCTTCAAACTATGGAATGGATTTCTTGAATGGCGGCGTGTCTCATGAACCCAGAGTAATAAGACCCACCTCACATTCAGGAAATCCAGTTCATAGTTTGCAGCCAGCTACAAAGTGAGGGCTGAGTTAGCAACATTGTGGCTAACGGCTAACAAACTTTTCATCGAAACGTCTGCTGTGTGGAAGTATTTTACACTAAAAACACCACAAAACAAGACAGCAACGTGCAATGTCTGCAGAGCCATAGCGCCACATTAAACCGCGGTAAAGTTAGTTTTACGATGGACATTTGAGCGCCGTGGCTTCAGCGGGGCACTACTCTTTGCTCAAGAGGAAAGAGGCGACTCAACCCCGGCCAGCCACGTCCAATCTGCCCCGCTCAATCTGCCCGTCTCTGAGGAGGGACAGACTGAGCGCGGCTGGCCCAAATCAGGCTGCCTGCTTCGGA
>NW_023620018.1:0-4110 GCF_014905685.2 Nematolebias whitei
CCATCCATCCATCCATCCATCCATCCATCCATCCATCCATCCATCCATCCATCCATCCATCCATCCATCCATCCATCCATCCATCCATCCATCCATCCATCCATCCATCCACCCACTTATTCTGAAGCCGGGTCATGGGGGCTGCAGCTTGAGCAGGGAGGCCCAGACATCTCTTTCCACAGCCACCTCTTCCAGCTCTTCTGGAAGGATTCCAAGGCGAGACATAGTCCAACTGAGAGACATAGTCTGTCCAGCGTGTCCTGGGTCTTTCCAAGGGTCTTCTCCCAGTCGGACAAGCCCTAAGCACCTCCCTAGGGAGGTGCCCAGGGAGCATCCTTACCAGATGCCCAAATCAACTGGTTCCTCTCGATGTGGAGGAGCAGCGGTTCTCAGAGTGTCTCCTGGATAACTGAACTTCTCACCCTATCTCTAAGGGAGAGTCCAGCTACCCTGCGGAGGAAACTCATTTCAACCGCCTGTATCCACGATCTCGTTATTTTAGTCACTACCCAAAGTTCTTGGCCGTAGGAGAGGGTAGGAACATAGACTGACAGGTAAACAGAGAGTTTTGCCTTACGGCTCAGCTCCCCTTTCACCACAACAGACCAGCACAGAGTTCGTAATACTGCAGATGCTGCACCAATCCGTCTGTCAGTCTCACGCTCCACTCTTTGCTCACTCATGAACAAAACCCCAAGATACTTGAACTCCTCCACTTGAGGCAGAACCTCATTCTCAACCCAAAGAGAGCAAGCCACACTTTTCCAAACGAGGACCATGGCCTCAGATTTGGGGGTGTTAATTTTCATCCCAGTCGCTTCACACTCTGCTGCAAACTGTTCCAGTGAGAGCTGAAGGTCACGGCATGATGACGCCAACCACATCATCCGCAAATAGAAGAGATAAAATCCTGAGGCCACAGAACCAGATTCCCTCCTGGCTGCACCGAAAGATGGTGTCCATAAAAGTTATGAGCAGGATCAGTGACAACAGGCAACCCTGGCCGAGTCCAACTCCCACCCAGAAGGGGTCCGACTTACTAACAGCAATACGGAACAGCCCCCAATTTAATAAATTTTGAAATGACAAATATTTCGATTAGAGATTCAATTCTGTTGTGTGTGCATTTCATTAGCATACAGAAGCACAGTTTAAGACAAGTCCCTTCTCCACTGAAAGCATTGACTTAAACACTAGGCTAGACTAGGCATTACTCTGTAACTTCATATTTTAATGAAGATACTCTCCTGCTTTAGCTCGCAGTACTTTCACATTTATATATACAGGGAACAGCCTCTGGCTCATGGTGTCAGTTTACAGCAAATAACAGAGACTTCAACATAAGTGCCAAATCAAACCTCAACAGAAAATTAACAAGAACAACCCACTTCCACACTCAGAAACATCGTAAACTGTCAGAAACATTGTACATATAATTTCCACAAGCCTACCCAGCATGCTTTGCAGCTCACACAGTCTCTCTGGAACTTTCTCACGGAGAGAACTTAGTGAGTTTAAGAGAAATAAAATAAAGTTAGACACACATCTTTGCTTTCATCTGGGTCCTACAAATATTCTTGTTTTGGCATTAACAATGTTTAGTTATAAGAATTAAATTAGCAGAAACACGAGTCGAGGCTTCACGCTGTAGCGGGGGAGTGCTCTTTCTCCCTCCCACTGTGCGGGGAGTTCTGATAAACTGATCGCATCAGTGTGTGATCACCCGTGAGCCGGATTAAACAACAACAACAAACAGATTTATTACTGGGGGAATAATGATGATGACGCGCAACAGCTTTATGGTTGGTTTAAAAATAGTTAACTACATATAGGATTGATTAAGGGATTTAATTCATTACAGAAACTTTCACGAAGGAGAAGTTTGACATGCATCGTGCATCTCGCTTGCTTTCAGTCCAGCTGAGTTCTGCTCCGCCTCCTTTGGTTCTGCTCAAAACTCGCACCTGAGCAGGACCCACCTGGAACAGCAACAGGTTGTCACTCAGGGAACATAAAAAATGGCCAACAATTTTATTTATTTATTTATTTATTTATTGAAAAGTGTAAAGATTTGTCAAGTCAGATATGTTGGAATGATATTTGTTTTAAAAAAGAAGCATAACGTGTGATTTTTGTTTTTAATATTGTTTCACATATCATCACTACTTTTACTGAAAATAAATCAATCTTGAAATGTAATTTCTTCGAATTACACTTTTGGGTTCTGTTCATTGCATTCATAATTTGCAATGCAGCAAAATGGACACATTTAAAAGGTAACAGACCATTGTAATACTTGGTTTATTTACATAATGACTTTAATTCCTGGATGTTTGGCTCTGAGCAATTTAGTTGAATAGTTCTAGTTTACTAGGTGTTTGTTATAAAGACTGATAATGTAAGTAATTTTCTAGCTAGCGTCATCTAATGTCACTTTGGAACAAAAAAGTATTGAGAGGCACTTTAACATTAGCATTTTAAGTCAATTTAGCTAGTATTGTTTCTATAATTTAAAGATTACAAGATCAGTTTAATGTCATTTTTTTACACTGTAAATAGATAGGTTGTATTAAATAAGAGGAAAGTTGTTTGTATATAGCCAAGTCTTAAGTCAAGCCTTGAGTTAACAGAAATGTTGCAAATCAAATCAACCAATCACAATCCAAATGTGAACATGTAGGGGAATGGAATACAATTCCTTCAAGGAGTAGGACTGATTAACGATTATAGTTTCAGCTGCTGTTTATTTGCTATAAAAGAGGATCACACTCAAATAAATTTTCACATATTATGGTGTCTTCCAGATAACTACTTTATTTGATTTTTATTGGCAAATAAATAACTGGGTGACATTTCTGTTCCAGTTTTTTAATTGTGGTAAGTCTTTTTCCTCGTTTGGACTTGTATGAAAATCTGATGTAATTTTATTTATTCAGTTACGCTGCTTCCTGGGTATTTTACTACTTGTTATGCCTGCAGTAAAATATGCAAATACAATACTTTGTACAGGTTTCTACTGCAGTGGGATATGTGTCTAAACCACAGAGACTTGAAACCACACACCACTTTTCGGGCTCGCTATGGTTCAATAGCGTTTTGTTGATGCGTTGGAGAGATTGCAGGTGCAAAAGCCTCTGCAACCGGTTTTGATGGAAACAGAAAATACGAGACGTCGATTCCAGCCCTTTGGAGGCTGAACAGTAAAAACTAAGACCTTAAGCAGGAAAGTGTTAAATCAGTTCTTACAACAGGTCTTAAAATGAGTGAAACACCTTTATAATCAACACAGTCTGCAAAAAACAAGAATTTAGGCAACAAGTTCTTTTTTTTATCGTTACCAGTACTGTAAACAAAATAATCTGTGGGTAACTAACTGTAGGATATTATTACCTTAAGATATTTAGCAAAACATTTCAGTGCTTTGTTGTAATATTTTATGGCTAGATTTGTTAGTTTAACATTTTGACGGCTGTCTAACTCTGTCATTGTGGGGAAAAAATGGTTTTGGTCTTTTTCAAGGTTCTGTTTTAAAGCAAAAAACAAAAAGCTATGTCTTTACAACTCTACAGCACACAATCAAGTACGGTACTAGAAAAGTGCACACTTTTTATTCCCCATATCATTTACACTCTCGCAGTGAAGCACAGAAAACGTTTTTCTTAGTGGTGGTGTAGCCCACACTGTTTGAGCTGTGTGCAGCTGAAGGAGTAGGATTAGCATAAGTTAGCGCTCAGAATGTTGTGCAGTGTTCTTTTAGTATCTGCCAGGGGTTTACCCACTGCACTCTGTTTTCTTTGCTCCATCTTAACGCTTCTTTAACACCCTTCTTTTGTGTTCTGCGTGCTCAGCAAAAGTCATTCTTACTTTTCAGAGGAGCGAGCGCAGGAAGGTTATAAAGGGTTGTTGTGCTATTACAAGTCGTCAAGCTCCGGCTCCGTTTGTCATACTTTCTTCTTTACTCCATTCGCATCTCGAGTGGCCTGATCCATTCATCTGACTCTCTTCCAACACCCCCACCCATACACACATATGGAGGTTTCATGCTCGGGGGGGTGTAGGACGGGAGTCAGATGAATGGATCAGGCCACTCGAGATGCGAATGGAGTAAAG
>NW_023620018.1:4210-7650 GCF_014905685.2 Nematolebias whitei
GGGGGGGGGGGGGGGGGCTTCTTGGCTGCTTGCTATTTATCACATTATTTTCAGATGTGCCATGGCATTATTTTGGCAACAGCAAGAGTTTTGCACGTCTTTAGTGCCAATGGCACAGAGTATTAAAAGTTAAAAATGTTTCCATTTTTTAATGTTTCTCAGCATGCTGGCGCAATGCTTCACATGTACTTTCTTTTAGTCCTACAGCATTGATCAGTGCTTCGTATATGGATTTAGTCCTGCTGAAGCAGACAAAGAGGTGCTGGCTTGGCACATTTCTCTGTCACTTTGCCTTTTGCACAGTTTTCTTGTGTTCCTCTACCCCATCCTCTATTTCTTTTGACTTCTGATGCATTTACTTCTCTTTTCATTCCTCTCATTCCTTCTGCCTCACTCAAATTTCTGTCTGCTACGTGCGCTGTCCTGACTAAAACCTCGCATCAGCGCCAGCAGCGAGACTCTGCATAGCCGGTGTCGTGCATCTGCAGGGCCACGAAGCAGCGTGAGACTGACAGTCCATGTAGCCAGATGTGTTCTGCTTCACTGCACTTCGTGTCTGAGCGTCATTTGCTCAATGGAGGGATGTAGAACAAGGAAATGAAGGGGTGAGTGAGGAAAATGGTGGCCGGGGTAACCAACTTGGCTTTCGTTGAGTTGATATAATTGGTGTTTTGTTAAACAAAGCTCTGCGTTATCAGCTCTGACCGTAAATGCAAACATTGTCAAGAGGATAGAATGAAAAATTCACAAAATTCTACACAAGGAGCGAATTAACGAACACATGAGTAATTAATTTCCAGGTATTAAAGGTCTAAAAATATATATTCTCAGAGATGCCTGAATTTATTCCCAACCAAAAGTCTGTGCTGTGACTGAGATGAGATTTATCATTTTCTAGTTTGCCCTATTTCTGTTTAGTGAAAAGAGCTTCTTTTTTTTTCGTTGAAAATAAGTTGCAGCCATATTTATCGTGGCTTCACTTAATCATCAACATTTGTAGACGGTAGAAACACTCTGAGAGTCTGTGCCTGTGTGTGGGATTCTTTTGAGCAGGGCTTACGGTTATTTACCAATCAGTGGCAGAAAGACTCCAGAGAAACCACAGTGATTAGCCACCCTTGGGACCGTATATGTTTGCAGGGACCTGCTCTGTCAGCACCAAACAGAACATTTATCACATACTCCACCTCACACTTCCTAACCCACACAGCATGAAAACAGGCTCGTTTCTCTACTAAACGGCAAACAACAATACAGGCAAAAGCACAGGGAGCACATGTGTGTGCACAGAAAATAAAGGGAACAATTTCCATGTGACTTTTTTAGCTTCACGGTACAGACCAGCAAATCAGGTGTGGGGTGGATGTAAGTAAAAAATGAGCATATTGTAATAAATTTTAATAAACTCATACACAGATAAAGAGCAGAACAAGATGAATATAAGACAATAATCATAGTAAATCACAGTCTTTATTTTTACATGTGTACTTAATAAGTATATTATAGTAAGTGTATTAAGAATAGCTTATTTCTTCACCTAGATGCTATCCGACTGCTGAAAACAACAAAAACCCAGTGTTTTGTTCAGAAGAGCTTGTTTATTATGTAACATTTTAAAATGACTTTCATACAATATATTTGTAAGCATATAAAATTATTAAAATAGTTTTGAGTGCACTTCTGGTGTTGTCAAACTTGTATATGCTTTCTGACTTTTAGGCAGCGTCTGAGCTTGAATTTTTTCAGAAGTAAATCTTGGCTGCAGGTTGGTGGATAATCCCTCTTTCACCAGACCTTTTCCAACAAATATTCTTGGCTCTGGTAAAAAAAAATTTTTTTAAAGGAAAATAGGCTTTGTAACTGTCTCCAATATTGTCGTCATCTTTTTTTTTTTTTTACATTTTATAAAGTGAAATTTATAGTGACTTTCTAAAGGAATAAAGTAATTGAAATAATTCACTGTTAGCTAATGTTAGCACAAAGTTAGCAACCCTTTTTTAAAAAGAGGGCATTTAAAGGAATAATTTTCACCTCTCTACCGTCTACTGAATGCTGTAAATAATTATTATAATTTTTTTTATATTCTCAGTATGACAATGCACCATTTTCAATGAGCTATTTCAGTTGATGCCACCATAAACAGAGACATTTGTCACTTTCTCACAGATTTGGCCAATTTTATTTTAGGCTTATTTCAAGTCACATTTAAAAACTTGTTTTCTTTTCGTTTTTGGAACACATTTCAAATATTTGCACAACTGGTAGCCATTCAAAGTTCAACATTGTGTAGCTAATTGTTGTTTCCCATTGACATTTTGCAGACACACCTCTTGCAGCTGTGAGTGAAAGATAGGAAGTGCATATTAAGCTGACCGCAAATCTGAACTTTAGAGAACAAAATAGGGTTAGCCCATCCCATGCATCATGAGTGTTCACGGTAAAACGAGATAAAATAGGAGATATCCTGATGCATGCTCAATAATCCAGGTAGAAAAATCTAAAAAAAGTTAAATCTGGTCCTCTGGACATTCAAAACAACAACAACAAACAAAAAAAAAAAATAGGAGATGCTTTCCTTAGGGGCAAAAAAAAAAGAAAGAGGCTACATAATGTTGAAGTTGAATTTACTGGGTGAACACCATCAAAATGACAAATAAATTATATTACTGCTATTTCAGTGTTTTCATTTATATCTAGCTAGAGTCCTTCTGTCTCTGTGACTGGGTCGAGGGGGCATCCAAGCACAGAGCTGGCCTTCTTGATGATCTTATCTAGCTTCTTCTTCTCAGCTGATGATAAGCTGCTGCTCCAACAGACAACACCATAGAAGATGGCTGATGCCACTACCGAGTCAACGAAGGTCTTCAGGAGCACCCCCTGCACTCCAAAAGACCTCAGTCTCCTCAGCAGGTAGAGTCAGAGCAGACTCTACCTGCCTCTACTCTACCTCTACTCTACCTCTCTGACTCTGAATTAATTAATGAAATTATAATTAGAGCTCCGACTGATGTGGAAATTTTGGCTATCGCCAATACCGATATTGGGAGGAGCAGGTGACCGCCAATAACTGATATGATGGCTGAAAATTTTTGAGCTTTGTCCAACCTCAAGAATCTTAAGTACTGGTAAACAGCAAGTGGAGCAGGGATTGTTAATTTAGCACTACTGTTGGTAGCCATGAAGCTAAGCTAATCAGAACCACGCTATACGTATCCTGATGCATGCTCAATAATCCAGGTAGAAAAATCCAAAAAAGTTCAATCTGGTCCTCTGGACATTCAAAAAAACAAAAAACAAAACAAAGCAAAAAAATCTAGAAACGTTTCATCTCTCATCCAAGAGACTTCCTCAGTCTGAGGTGCTGTTTTCAGCTCAGTCTCTTAAATAGCACCTTCTCAGAGTGGATCAACCAGTTTGCTGCTGACAACCAAAACCAGCTG
>NW_023620019.1:0-1068 GCF_014905685.2 Nematolebias whitei
GAGATGAATGCAGGCAGTGGTGACGGTTCTCCCCTGCGACATCAGCTTGTGCGCCCAACTGCAGAAAAACGTTGCCATTTTAAGTCGTTTGAAAGGCATGCATGGCGACCACCACAAACCAGCTTTGAATACGCCCAACGTCATCCAGGAAGAGCCAGGTGCCCAGCCGATTACAACCAGACGCCATACGCTGGAGAAAACGACTGACCCGATTCACAGCAGACCCCACGTTCTCCCGGTGTTTGGCGCTGGGGCACCCGCCCTCCAGAAAACGCTTGTAGCTTTCCACAAAAGTGACTGTTGGAGCAGACAAAAAGCAAAAGGTTATTCACGTCCAGGCCACGTTTAGAAAGTGTCGAGGACACGACTTACCGAAAGATGCAGGAAAACGAGCTTCTGGCACCTGCTCCTCACATGCAGATGCCCCGGTCGAGTCAGGGATGGCACACGCAGATGACGGGCCGGGGACATCCTCGTCTGAACGGGGGGACGGCGAGAAGGAGGTGGCTCCCGACCCCCCCGTTGCTTCATTTTCACAGTCGGCGTCCAAGCCCTCCACGGAGAGGCTGGAGGTCAGGGGAGGAGAAGGCTCTGTGTCCGCGAGAGCTTGGAGAAGCTCAATAGTCTTGGCCCTCTTCACAGCGTCAAGCATTTTACCTTTAACGGCAGTACTTAACGCTGGGTGTGCCTTCAACAGGTGTTTATCCAGGCGGCCAGAACTGTAGGAGCATGCTTCAACTGGGCATTTGCCGTTCCTCACATTTACTCGTCCAGATGCCAAGTTCAACAACAGTTTTCTCTCTTGCACATTCTTGACCGAGTGCGTTCGCTGGAGATGGTTTGACATGGCATAATAAGTCTTGAAACAAATTGGACACGTGGAAGATCCCAGATGGGGCGGCATAACTCTAAGCTTCTGAAAAAGAAGAAAACACAGTCAGGGAGCCAAGGCCCAAGGCTGGTGGGAAGAGTTTGAAGCGGCGGCACCTTTAATCACGCAGAGAAAGAGAGGATGGATGGGTGGATGGATGGATGGATGGATGGATGGATGGATGGATGGATGGATGG
>NW_023620019.1:1168-7647 GCF_014905685.2 Nematolebias whitei
TGGATGGATGGATGGATGGATGGATGGATGGATGGATGGATGGATGGGTGGGTGGGTGGGTGGATGGATGGATGGGTGGGTGGGTGGATGGAAGGATGGGTGGATGGATGGGTGGATGGATGGATGGATGGATCTTACCTCTGCTGAGTCGTCTGGTGTGTCTCCTTCTCGTGCTGGCCACTGACTGAGTGTCAAATCCTGCCAGCTCTGCCTCTTATCCAGTCACTAATTGAATTCCTAACAGCTGTGTGAGACAAGGCCACAACCCTGACCACAAACATTTCACATGTCAGTAAAGAAAAAAGTGATTAAAACTTGATCTCTACAGCACTTTTCACAGACATTCACATCACAAAACGCTTCACAACGTACTTCAGAAAGGCAACACAATTAAAGAGCAACAAAACCATCTCACCACAATAACAAAACTTTAAATAAAACCTTTAAGCACATGTGAGGCCTAATCAGGAAGCACATGCAAGGCCTTGTCCTTATCAGGCCATACCCCACACATTTTGCCCAAAACTTGCCGTTTGCACAGCGCTGAAGTAGAATTTGTGAGACAAGGACCCAACATTCCCTCACCCTACACCTGACCCCTAAACCTAACCCCTAACCCTAAGCTTAACCCTGACCCTAGCCTTGACTTTTCCATATCATAACCCTAACCCTAACTCTAGCCTAGACTGTCCACTGGACACATCCCAGACTTTTGATGTCACTTAGTACCAGGCATCAAGTCCTATTTTAACCCTTAATGGGAACCTTAGACCCATCGCCCCCCACAAAAAAATGTTTGGATACCCATTTACTGGGGGGGTAGTAGAGCATGGCTCTGGTCGTGTGGGGTTGGTCGTGTTTCACATGGGGGACCTGATGCAGTGATGGACTGTGCATGAACTCTGTCGCCTTCGGCGACAGAGTTCTTCTATTTTCCCCTATCCTAACCGGCTCGTGCCTCCTGTGTTGGGCCCTTGTATGGATCGCTTCCTGCTTCCCGACCGGGCTGTGCAGTACTTTAAGTATCAAACTTTATTCTCTTCTACTAGAGGCTATATGTTTTAAGAAAAAAATTATTTTACACATTTACTTTGTGGTGATGTGCAGGTTGCTATGAGCATATGTATGCGTTGGTGTGTGTATATAAATTAAAAAAAAATTTAAATCAAAAAAGCAAAAACTTTTATATGCATCAGAGTTCATTTTATGCTTATTCCCTGCCTGGTTGTGCAGGGAACCAAGTATCAAACTTTAAGTGTCAAACTTCATCCTCTTCTCCTAGAGGCTATATGTTTTAAGAATTTATTTTTTTTACACATTTACTTTGTGGAGATGTGCAGGTTAATATGAGCTTATGTATGCATAAGTGTGTGTATATAAATGTATTTTTTTTTAAAAACAAAAAAGCAAAAAAGTTTATATGCATCAGAGTTCATTTTATGCTTATTCCTGGCCTGATTGTGCAGTACTTTAAGTATCAAACTTTATATTTTTCTCCAAGAGGCTACATGTTTTAAGAAAACATTTTTTTACACATTTATTTTGTGGAGATGTGCAGGTTGCGATGTGCATATGTATGCGCAGGTGCGTGTATATAAATGTATTTTAAAAATCAAAAACACAAAAAAGTTTATATGCATCTGATTTCATTTTATGCTTTTATTTTTTGTTTCTACTTCCTGTTCTGTATTTCACTTGTATTTTGAAGAGACTGCTTCCTGCCTCCTTCGGCTTGTTGATGAACTGGTTGGACTTGATCATCTGAGCAGACATTTTAGGACAAGTTTGTAAACAACAGCCTGAGGCAGTTGAAATTTGTATTGTAAGGAACAAATCAGGAGCCCGGGGGGGAGGATTTTATGACCAATTGTATTTGATTGTGTTCTTTCCCTCCAATTCCTAGACTTTTCATTGGTGTTGTGCTACTCCCATGATGCACAGGGAACACAGTTTCAAGGGTTTGAACTGTTTATTTCAGTTAGTCTTCTGCAGAAGGAGTTACATACAGACCATATGACACTGCACTGCAGAGGCTCAAACAACATTTGGCCACATTCATTAAACCCGCTAGCCCAAATGATAACACTCTGTTACTGATAGAGGGCAATGCTAAAAATTGGGCCCATACCACAATATTAATCACAGGGTCACATGGTGACAAATAAAGGAATTTGTCACGAGCGAATTAAACTCAGGTCCAGCGTGGCTGCAGGAGGGTCTGGAGATTTCCTGGTGGGCTAGTCTGATGTGTGGGCTGCAGAGCCAGTGCTCCCTGTTTTTTTTAAATGTTTTAGATCTTTTTATTAACAACATATAAACACAGCACACCGCTGCGGCTGAGGCTGCCAGCGCTCATTTCTTTTTTCTTTTTTCCGACCTGTCAATCAATCCAGTAGGCGTATCAACAAATGACCAGTCGGTGACCTCAATTTGTCCCGAAGGTAAACGCCCCTTGCTTGTGAAGCAGCTCAGGGTGTACACTCGAGTACGAAGTCTGAACCCTCTGCATACAGTACACACGTACTTACGCGTGAACGGACGTACGCGGGAGTATACTGGGGGCTTCAGCCAGCTTATTTTGTTGGAGGTCATGGTTTTGTCAGCAGCGCAGAAGTCTTCCCTCCTTCATAGACACTCACCTAAACCTTAAAAATGACCTTTTTATGAATTCATTTACATGATGTACCTGGTCTATACTATGACTACGCGTTTAGTTTCCTTTTAATCAGAATCAGAATGCCTTTATTGTCATTATACGCAAGCACAATGAAATTAAGAGCCACTCCTTTTTTAGTGCAAAAACACGCTTAAGAAAAACACACACTAAAAATATAAAAAAATGTAACGCAATATAGATATAATAGCACTATGAAAGTAAAAAATACGAGTATTTCACAATTATATTGCACATTATTAGACTGGAGCAGTGGGTGGGCATCACAGGGTCAGCCCTTAAATGGTTTGGGTCCTACCTCTCTGACAGAACCTTCTGTGTCAATATCAAAGATTTTAGTTCGGCATCGACAACGCTCCAGTGGGGGGTGTAGATGAACATATGCATGATATATTCATAAATTAAACGGATTCTTTCATTTTTCTGGACTGTATAATGACGTGCATCTGAATTTAATAAAATGTGGACGGAAACGTGTTTATCTTTGACTCACCAATGACAGTGGGTCATTTATTTAAAAACGATTTAAACACATCACACATTTACATTAATTTGGCAAAATGATTTCAACAACAACATGGCAAGTTTTACAAGGTGGGAACAATACGGCGATTGTTTCCCTTTGCTTCCAGCTGTACAACAGACACTTCTAAAAATATCTGGAATGATTTCTAGCAGATAGAAGAATTTTAAAGATGGAAAGATGAAGTTTAGAGGGAGAAAAAGATGGATGAGGGAAAATGTTTGTGTCGGCATCAGAACGGCACTCTCCGGGTTTTTCCCAGCTTCTTCCCCGGTACACTTAGGTGGTATAAATCTCTTTTACCTGGAGATGTCTCCCTGGTACGAAGTTCCATTTAACGCACCCTTTCAGCGTCTCCGTAGGAACAGCTGTGAATCGTCCGAAGTAGTGACGGTACTTGTTAGACACAAGTTCACCTCACGAGTGGACTTCACATGAGTGGTGAGTCCGTCAGGAGTTCCACTCAGAGGTGGAAGATGTCATAATCCCACAATACTCGGAAGAGCTCTGGATCATGTCGGGATTTTCCTGTTTCCCAGCACTGGAGCTGTAACGACTGAAGCCGGAGCCTGAAGCGACTGGTTTGAACTAGGAAGTACCGACATTTTAAAGGGCTCTATTTCCGGTTAATTTGGGAGTTTCCTGATTGGTCGTTTCGACCAGACAGGGGTGTGTTTTTGTGACGTAAGAGGTCACTAGGAGTCAGAAAAACAGCAAGAATGTTATGGAACAGATTGAAAATGTTTTTCAGACAGACGAGAGGAATATTTAGACGAGTTGGGGGAAAACAGGTGCCAGCCTCTATATTTACGTCTGAGAGGATTTTAAAAACATGACAGTTCGTTCCAACAACTTGTTTTGCATTTGACTCCAACCTTGGACCAACTTACACTTGCTCATTCAAAGACAGAAAATCAGAAAATGCATAATTACTCTGTAACAGACCTCAACATGATTTCCACTTTGCATGAGGATTAAAAATCATTATTACTGTTTCACAGTTAATTAAAAATGATTAGTTCACTGCAACATCTAAAATGGTTTGAACTAAAAACACTTTGATTATCAAACATTTGTAAAATAGTAATGATAATAGAAAAGAGAGTGTTCTTTCACTTGATTAATTCAAGAAAGAAAGTCTCAGGATGGGTCAACCTGTATTTCTGGATTCAAATCAATAAAATGACAGTTTCTGTCCCATAAGGTCCTTAAGGTCAGGATTTGACCTCAGGCTTATGCCCCTTTTCCACCGTCACGGCGCGGGTCGGATATTTCCGGGTTGAAGCGCGTTTGAGGTCTTTCCACTGTTCCAGAAACAGGCTCGCCTCGCTAAATTCTGGCCCGGCTTCTCAAGGGTTCCGAGCGAGAGAAGGGGTTCTCTGCAGACCAAAAGTGGGCGTTTCTGGCGAATAGGCGTTTATGGACGGCGAACACTGATTGGCTAACAGTATTTAATAGGCGTTTGTCGGCGGCGAACACTGATTGGCTGTGGGTAACCCTTAAAGTCACGAGGATTATTGATGAGGTAACGTTTCTTTGCGATGTTTGACAAAGAAATATGGTTTATTGTACTTATAAAGTATGTTATGTTTTCACTTATGCATTTTATTGAAGTACGTTTATTGTAGGTCACGATAGTTTCGACCGTTCTCTCGTTGTTGTCGTAACGCACTGAGGTAAAGTGAGCCTCCACAGCAGCTCTCACTGTGCACGTTTACAACAACTGGGTGTTGCTTTTCAAAATAAAAGCTGAAAATAAAAGTTCTTAATACTTGAAAAATAAATATTTAAAAGCTGAGTATAACTGAAAAATATGAAAAACAAACAAATAAAAGTTGTTATTAGCTGAAAAATAAATAAATGTAGTATGACATATGCTGGATATATTCATACATTTTTCACGAGTTCTTCATCTTTCTGACTGTGTAAATGTCGTGCGTTGAGTTTAACAAAAATGTAACGAGAGAGACGTTAATTATCTTTGACCCATCAAATGAATGCGGTCATTTATTTGCAGAATCAAAGTTTAACATCAAACATTTACATTAATTTGGCAAAATATGAAAACAATAACAATGGCAAGTTCACAGAAAGTGGACAATACGGCGATTGTCCTCACTTCTCAGCAGAACAACAGACATCAATCACACGGCGGTGATTGAGAACTTTGCTTCAGATATTTCTAAAATATCTGTAATGATTTTAGGAGAAAGGAGAGTTTAAGATGGAAAATGGAGATTTATCTTACAGAGAGATGTGTGAGGGAGTTTATCTGTGGGACCAGAACAACACGCTCTTTGGGGAATCAGCTTGGCCACGGTACACTTGGTCGAAACAGAACCTTCTACTTGGTTGATGATAAAATCAGCGTCGGCGTAGGGTTCCTTTCTGACTCTTTCAGCGTCTCCATGAGGACAGCCAAACCCTTAGAGAGTCGTGCGAGGTTATCCAAACAGAAGTTATAATTCCCCAAAATCCTCTCTGCATCCTGGATCGTCAGAATTCTGAACTCCTTCAGAACTCTCTTCAGAGAGTTAAACTCTGGAACTCTTCTCCATGAGCTGCATCAGAGAGTTTTTCATCTCTCTTCTCCAGGAGAACTGTCACTCTTTTGTAACTCTTTTTCTCTTTAACTCTTTTACTCTGGCGAGAACCGGGAAGTTGCCACATTTAAATGAGTTGACTTCCGGGTCATTTTAGAGCTTTCTGATTGGTGGATGGACCAGATCAGAGGTGTGGTTTGTGATGTAAGGTGTTATCAAAGTCAAGGGCAGAGAATGAGATTACTTAAAACAGACAGAAAGATTATTGGAGAAAACGAGACTTCGTGGAGCCTCTACTCTGATTATCTGCTGTAAAGATTAAACATGACATTTCTTCTCAGTAAACATTTTAGTTGACCGAAGCCTGAACTTTAACATACTTACAAATTTGCTCATTGAAGACAGAAAAATCAAGAAATGCATATTAACCTGATTTCTTCTTTGAATGAGGAATAAAAATCATTACTTACTGTTTATGTAAATAAAATGAGTAGTTTTCTTCAACCTGTAAACATTGAGTGAACCAACACAATTTGATTATCAAACATTTGTAAAATAGTAATGATCATAGAGAATTGTCTTTTCTACTTGATTACTTCAAGAAAGAAAGTCTCCAGATGGCTCAAACTGTATTTCTGGATGCAGATCAATGAAATAACAGTCTCTGTCCATCCAGTCAGTTTTGACATGGGCCTAGTCCACTACAGTCCCCCCTTTGGAAATCATCGCCTGTCCATGG
>NW_023620020.1:0-7647 GCF_014905685.2 Nematolebias whitei
TGGCAGATTGCCAAATCAGTGCCCAAGTGCGACTTCTTATTTTGACCGTAGCGGATGTCTAGGTTAAAACTTTGAAGTGCCATAAGCCAGGTAGCAACACGTGAGTTTGTCACCACACCATCTCTGATGCGTTGGCTGTTCAGAAACGTTACTGGCTGGTGTTGTGTCTCAACAATTATCCTCTGTCCACCAATATAGCAGGAGAAATGTTTCACTGCCCACACAGTGGTCAATAGAGCCTTCTCACAGTCTGAATACCGTAATTCAGGGCCTGCCATTGTTTTGCTGGCGTAGGCCACAACACGCTTGTCTTTGTCGTGTATTTGGTACAGACCTGCACTCATGCAGTGAGGTGAGAAGCCCACTTCCAAGTAGAACTCTTTGGTGTAGTCTGGGTAGACTAGACATGGGGCTAACTTGAGCCTGTCTTTAAGAGCGTTCATTGCCTGCTGCTGTGTATCAGTCCAGACAAAAGGAACGTCTTTCTTTAAGAGTTCAGTCAGTGGTTTTGCGAGATCCGCATAATGCTCTATGAACTGGCGAGAGTAGTTACACACTCCCAAGAAACTCTGCAGTTCCTTGAGATTGGTTGGGACTTTGAGGTTGTCCAGGCCTTGGGTGCGAGTCAACTGTGGTTGTATTCCGTCCGGGCCTACTAGGAGGCCAACGTAATCCACCTTGGTTCTGCACCACTGGCATTTCGACAGTGAGATTTTAGCACCAGCAGTCGTTAGCTGATCGAGGACGTGGTCGATCTCAGCCAAATGAGAGTCCAGTGTCGGCTGTCTCAAAAGGATGTCGTCCACGTAGATCAGTGTCCCACGCTCGTGGGCGTCTGGACATGCTTTGTTCAAAAAGATGTTGAACTCTGCAGGTGAGTTAGCGTAGCCAAAGGGACACCTGGTAAAGGTGTATTGTCGGCTGCCAAAAGTGAAAGCTAGTTTGTGTTGATCCTCGGCGCGCACAGGGATGGTCCAAAAACCAGAGGCGACGTCGAGGGTCGAGAAGTACTTACCGTCGGTGACCTTTGGCAGTTCCTGATGGAGCTGAGTCATTGGCCACCTGGATAAGGGTACTTGTTTATTTAGCTTCCTGTAGTCTATGGTAAGTCTCCACTTGCCATTTGGTTTTAAAACTGGCCATAGAGGCGCAGAGTAGGTGCTATTACATTGTCTGATTATACCTTTGACCAAAAGGTCATCAATGATCTCCTGGACAGGTTGGTATGCTGCCAGAGGGATCTTGTATTGTCTGACAAATGTTGGCGGTGCGTTGGGTGGGGTTGGGATTCTCACTGCGTGGAGTGAGGTCAACCCACAATCTGTTGAATCAGTTGCAAATGACTTTTCATATTTTAAAAGAACTTGGCGTAGTTTGTCTCTTTCTTCATCAGATGTCAGAGCGTCGGCTTGTGCGACCACCTGATCGATCTGTGATGAGACTGATAAGGGTTCTTGCTCCTTGGGGAGCTCCAACGAATCCCTTTCTGAGTCGTCGGGCCTGTCTATGGGTAAAACACCATAGGTTTGAGGTCCTTGGTCGACGTCATTGGCTGAGAAAAGAGCTATGGCCTGTGTTGGTTCCGTGAGCCATACTGGCCCAGCTTCTTGACTCGGTACCAGGTTATCTGGGAGTCCTCCCAGAAATGGAATGCCTAGTTCAAAATCATGAAAGTCGGTTGAAATCAACCATCCTAGCATAGTCTTTTTTGGGATCAGCACCTCATCCATGCCAGTGTTACACACAGCAATAGATGTGGTCCTGGAGTCAAGACTCAACTGGTTCGTGGCTTCCACGGACAGTCCCAAATTGAAGAATGCAGGAGAGGGTTGAAAGTATGCCTGTTTATGGCTAATAGCTTGTCCAGCTATGATGTGGATTCGCACCATTAGGTTAATCACCTGTGGTGGTACTGTGGTGGTTTGGTTGCTAGCAACTTGGCAGACCTCTGGAATGGTCTGCCCAGCCTTAAGGCTCGCTGTGTCTAGCACAGGAGTATCCTTTGTGGCTGGTTTCAGGGACCACAGCACCTTGTTGATGGTGTCCACGTGGACACCTAACCTTACCAAAATGTCAGAGCCTATGTAGGATGCATGTGGTAAGTTTTGGATAACGAGAAACGGGTGAACCAGTTCTCGTTGATTCCAGTTCAGTTTTAGGTTAATGACTCCATCTGCGGTCATTACCTGTGAACTATTGGGAACTAATGGAAAGCGGAAAGCTTTTCTAATTAGTTCTAGACCAACGTGTTTGTGAACCAAGGTTTCGTAGAAAGCTCGGTTAATTGCTGATTTATCTGTCCACAGAGACAGAACAGCATCGTTGGTGTGGGACCCTTGTATCTCCACACCCTTAACTACCTGTGGTAGGTAGTGTTTGGTGGACTCTGACTGTTTCAGCTCACAGAGGAGGCTGTCTTGTTGAGTCAGAGTTTGGATCACTTGGGTTTCTTTGGTTTCACATGGTGTCAGAGGAGTACTCACCGGGCTCGTGTCCTCGGCTGAGGAGTCCTGTGCGCCTTCCGCGGTACCTGCTGTTGGGCAGTCTGTGTCACACTCCGGAGGCGTATCGATTGGCAGTGGGTTGCTCACTGTTGTCCACATTGTTTGATCACCATAATCTATAATCGCGCCGAAGCGATTTATAAAATCCTGGCCAACCAAAAATGGGAATGAGTCAACATGGGTCACGTGTACCGGATGGTACAGTGTCATATTGCCAATCTGCATGTGAACCATTGCTATAGCTGTCAGGGTTGTTTTCATTTCTGAGAGACCCTGCATTTCTATAGCACATTCAGAGAGAGGTATTATCCTGTTAACACTGGCAGCGGCCGTCCTCAGCTCCTCGAACAGTTTAGCCGACATGATTGTTATGTCTGCCCCACCGTCCAAGAGTGCTTCGTGTGTGAGGACACCTTCGAGTGTTACTGACAGGTACGCCTTTTTGGCGACCCCCTTTCTGATAAAGTTACACAGAAACCTCTTGGGTTTTTTCTGACGCTTTTTCACGCGTTCAGCCTTATCTGTGTAATTTTGGTTTGCCTGAACCGACAGCACAGCAGAAGCTGTTTCTGAGTGTTCAGCCTGTGATGACACGTCATCGTTCGTGTGTGTGTTTACCCCCCCTTCTTCCGATGAGGGGTTGTTTGAGGCAACCACAGCAACGTCTTGGTGTGTTCCACCGACATCTGTTATGTTGTCATACGCGCCCTCAGATGTAATAGGAATTACATTACTGCAAAGTGCTCCTGGTTGGGTTCCCGTGTCAGTGTGTTTCAAAGTTTCTAACAACCTGCGTAGTTTCTCTGTCTCTTCCGAGCTCAGAGGTGTGGGGCCTTGTTTCTGGAACTTTTGTGATTTTTTCGCCTCGGTTCGTTTCGTCCGAGGTGGGGGACGGTCAGGTACGTCTTGCGGGGTTTCCTTTACGTACTGCCCCTGCCGATATGGTTTCTCATATCGTTGCGTCCTGCGTTCACCCATTTTTCGATAATCACTGGCTTCCTCTGAAAGAGGAGCCTTTTTGTCCCAGCGTGCACCTTCAGGACGCGGTTTGTTAGCTTGAACAGACTGTTTTCTCTCTTTCTTCTTAGGAGGAGGCGGCGAAGCACGTCGTCCTTCTAGTTCAAGAGGGAGGGGTTTAACCTTTACACCAGGAAACACTTCTATGGGCGTCTTAGCATGAGAACATGCTTCAAACACATTCACAGCACATTGTTTAATCTCACTGATGGACTTTTCTCTGAAATTTGCCATCATTTGTACTGATTTTTTAAAATCAGAGTGGAGATTTTTGCTGAAAACAAACTTAAAACCATCATCTTCTTCCATTCCGGTCTCATTTCTGTTACCAAAATAGGCTTGGAAGATTCTTTTGTAATAAACTTTTGGATGTTCAGTCTTGCCCTGCGTGACCTTGTCTGCAGCTGGAAAACCAGCAGGCCCCGTGCAGGGGTCGTACTCTCTGATCAAAGCTTCACACAGAAGGTTGTAATCCCTCCTCGTCGCATCAGGTAGACGCTCGATGAAGGTGAACACCTCTCTGTCTGAAGTGAGCCGTATCAGACTTATCTTATCGTCTACCGTAGCATTAGGATAAGATCTCAATCTGAACTCCAGATCTTTGAGATACGCTTTTGTTCCTGCGGACCCCATAGGGCCGGGAACGAAGCGTTGCACATATTTTGAGATTTTCTGCAAGTCATCCATTGAGGGAGACTGTATCACCGGTCTAACTTGTGTGACTGGTGGTGCAGACTGATCAAGTCCTGCCCCTACTGCCCATGGTGGGGGTGGATTAAGAGCAGGAAGTGCAACAACGTCTTTCTGAGGTGTTTGTGGGTGACCTGGACTCTGTCCACGGTCTTCTCTGAGTTCCAGACAAACTCGCCCCACGTCAGAAATCTTGTTTGTTGCCGCTCTTAGATTTTCTTCACATGTTTTTAAGCGTTCATGTGATGTGTGATAATCACTTTCTAAACGCATCATTAGCTGTCGCAATATGTGTTTATCCATTCTGAGTTCTTCCAGCTTTTTGTTAAGCACATTTATTTTGCTATTCAGCGAATCAATTTCTGCATTTGCATTTTGCTGTAATTGAAACATCTGTTCAGAATGTTTTTTTGTGAGGATTTCGTGTTCACCTTTAAATTGAAGGAAGTGTTCTTCAATTCTCTGAACCACCTCTTTTTCGCTGTATAACCTTAATGCAAGGTAATCAGCTTTCTCAACAACCGTATAGAATGATTCTTTCAACAAAATTGCAATTTTAGCCAACTTTTCATAACTTGACTTTATGATTTCTGTAGAGGTCACACTTTCTGCAACCCCCTTCAGATTGTCCAATAACTCTTTTGGGTTCATGCGCTCTGTCTGAGTCATATATGGATGTAGGGACGGTGCCAGTAGTGCGAACGCATTCTCCAGGCAGTCCGCCACTCCTTTTGGGTCAAAATCTTTTTCTAACACACCTGTCATGTTTTCACTGTGTAGCAATTTATCTGTTTGAACAGTTGCAAGCTTTAGATATTTTACAGGTAAATATTTGTATTCAAGTCAATGAGTTTTCACACTTATTTTAGCTTTGGGTTTACACAGAAGTACTGTTATAAGTCATTTATTCAAATGTGGGTACCTTTCTCAGGTTTTACCCCAATTCATGAATATTTAAGTAAATGCCCTTTTTGCAGTGTTACTTTTTGTGCTTATTTTCCACAGATACTAGAGTACCAAGCTGTTTTTAGTGTATTTACTCTAAAACACTGAATTTTTTATAAACCTGCAAATTTTCCTTTAGTCTCACAGCAATATTAGTTTAAAACGTTTTTTTTTTTTTTTTTTTTTTTTTTAAACCGTTCTGTTCCAGAAATTTGCTATTTTAAACAGTTACTCATCAACCCAGGTGGGTGAAAAGAGAAAAGAATTTGATGATGAGGAATAATCAGTCTTTCTTCAGAAAAACCGTATTTGCTCCTGTATAGCTTCTATTTAAAATTAAATAGAGAGATATTTTATGTAGGTGGCAAATTAGACAGAAAATCTCTTTTTCCTGATAAATTTACTCTTATTTAGTGATTTTGCAATTAAACGTGTATTATCCTTCAAGCAAAATGAGTAAACTGTTCAACTCTGTGAATATTTGTAACTGTATCTGTTTTTTAAAAAGTTTCTAATTTTATTATGGACCTGTTTTAAGGATTTATCAGTGAATAAAATTTTTTGGTAAATGCTTCTTTGCATAAATACCTATTACTTTTTAAAATGTAAGATAACAGTGTTTTATTCAGCTTTGAGGAAGTTTTTAAACTCCAAAATTGCCTTTCAGGAAAATAAAAACGTTTAATGTCACTCTTCACCTAAAAACGAAGTGAAAACCTGTGATCCCACGTCTTCTCCACAAGATGTCAGCAGATCCTCAACTATTTTAACTCAGACACTGTTTGTGTCGTCCACTAGGGGTGCTATAACTTCCTGTGGCGTCCGGTCGTTAGCTCGTTAGCTAAAATTAGCATCGGCTTGCTTCGGTGAAAACCAACACTTCTGAACGGATTTTTTACACAAACGTGGCAAACTTTCAGCGAATATGCTTCGAATGAATGTAAACAGCGTTTCAGAACACAGCTTTAATGCGCTTTCCAGCGTTAAAAAGCAGATTTTATTCCCTATGAAAACGAATTTCATTTCCGGGTGACGTGATTGACACGTCCCTCATCCAATGAGAACGTTACACACGGTCTTTCTCAACCAATGACGCAGCGTAGGGGTGAGGGGAGGTGACGTCAGTCAACCTTTCTCAGCAAATCAGAGCTTTCCAAAGCAGCAAACAACCAACCACGAAGCGTATTCCCCAGCTAGCAAGTTAGATTAGCGTAAAATAGTTCGTCACTTTTTCGTCTTTTAAACCATCAAAATGCACTTTTTCTGTTAAAAACTGTAACGAAACAACCCCCTGAGCTGCACAGAGAACGGCGCTCCGTGACAAAACGTCTTTCTAGCTATTTAAAACAACTCGTTCGAAGCTCCAGAACCGAGTCGGAACCACAGAACCGAAGCGGACCAGAAGCGTCCGGAACACAGTTTAAACAGAATGAAGCGTTTCCACAGCTCAAAGCCAGCTTAAGTTACACATACAGACGTACAATTCAGCTTTATAAAGACTTGTGACTCAATTTCAGCTTCTCTGTGAGCTTTCTGAGCATCACAGACCAACACGCTTAAAAACATGCAGCATTTCGCTTCAGGCGGTGCAGCTCCAAGCGCGCAGCTCCGGCTGCGTAAAGACGCACGGTTCAACTGTTATTTTATAACACATGCCAACATGAAAATCAATTAGCACACTAGTTACAGTCCATTTATGAGCACGTGACGGGCCACCAATTGTAGATGAACAGATGCTGGGATGTATTCATCATTTAACGCGAGTTCCTCATTTTTCTGGACTGAATAAAACGTGCACTGAATTTAAGGAAATGCAAACGGGAGACGTCATTTAAATTTGACCCATCAAAATGAATGCGGTCATTTATTTACAGAATCAAATTTAACATCAAACATTTACATTAATTTGGCAAATTATGAAAATAACAACATAAGCAATCAATCAGGAAAAATCATACGGCCATGATTTCTCCGTTGCTGCACCAACAGACATTTATAAAACTGTACAACTATGATCTTTTGCCCACATGAATGTGGGTGAGCATTTTACACAGACATTTCTAAATATCTGGAAGAATTTCTACTTGATAGAAAAGTTTAAAGATGGGAAGAAGTTTAGAGGGAGTAAAGGATGGTGTGTGAGGGAAATTAAGTGTTTTCCAGAACCGACACTCTCCATCAGAAGCCCAGCTCGCCTCGGTACGCTTGGTAGGAAACTTGACCCATTACCTCTCTGATGATAATCAGCAGATATGGTGTTCCGTTAACGCTACCGGTCCAGCGTCTCCTTAGAATGGCTGTTGCCCGTCAGAAGTAGTGGCGAGGCTCTGTTCGACACATATTCACCTCAGTGGAAAATGTTATAATCCCATGGAACTCGGAAGAGCTTCGTTGTCATGTCAGGAACTCCAACAGCACTCCATCAGAACTCCAGAACTCTAGAAGTCTGACAACTCTCCAACTCTGAGTACCTGTGTGTCTCTCCGTGTCC
>NW_023620021.1:0-7647 GCF_014905685.2 Nematolebias whitei
AAATTTCAGCGATTATGCTTCGAAGACACGGAGCAGTGGATCAGAATACAGCTTTTAAAGCGTTTTTGAACTTTAAAAAGCAGATTTTATTCCCTATGAAAACGAGTTTTCATTTCCGGGTCACTGACTGACACGTCTCTCAGCCAATGAGAGCGTTCCACGGCAGCTAATTCAACCAATCACGCAGCGTTTTCCCAACTAGCATGTTAGATTTATCTGAACAAGTCCGTCAACTTTTCTGTCTTTTAAACTGTCAAAGTGCACTTTTTTCTGTTAAAAATGTAATCAATAAGCTCCCAGCTGCACGGAGTCGGCGCCCCGGTCTCAAAAACGTCTTTCTAGCTATTTAAACAACTCGTTCGAACTTTTTCAGAACCGAGCCGGACCCAGATCAGCGTCTGGAACACGGTTTAAACAGAATACAGCGTTTCCACAGCTCAAAGCCAGCTTATGTTACACATAACAGACGTACAATTTCAGCTTTCAAAAGACATTTTGACTGAATATCAGCTTCAAAGCATCTCCAGCGTAAACATGCAGCGTTTTCTCCAAGCGCGCAGCTCCAGCTGCGTTTCAGCACAGCAAACAATCTGTTATTTCTTTTTCATGCCAACACGTAATATTCAATTATTACACGCATACACAGTCCATTTATGAGCACGTTACGGGCCACCAATATGTGGTGGAAACGTGCGGACGGGCCACCAACATGTAGATGAACATATCCTGAGATATATTCATACATTAAACGGGTTCACTCATCTTTCTGGACTGGATGATGTCGTGCTTTGAATTTAACAGAAATGTGGACGTGAGACGTTAATTATCTTTGACTCACCAAGCGAGTGGGTCATTTATTAACAGAATCAAGTTTAACACATCACACATTTACATTAATTTGGCAGAATATGAAAACAACAACATAGTCAATCAGCTTTACAACCAGGAAAACCATACGGCCATGATTTTCCGTTGCTTCACCACAGACATTAATGAAAACATCTGGATTAATTTTCTAGCAGAAAGGAGAGTTTAAAGATGGAAAATTGAGATTTATCTTACAGAGAGATGTGTGAGGGAATTTGTCTGTTTTAACCAGAACGTGCACGCTCCTTCGGAAATCAGCTTGTCCCAACAGTACACTTTTGGTGAAGGTCGACTTTTACCTTTTCTGAAGATAGATCAGTTCCGGCGTGGAGTCTCACTTCCAACCACTGTTCAGCGTCTCAGTGAGAACAGCTAAATACCTCGAGAGTCGTGCGAGGTTATCCAAACAGAAGTTATAATTCCCAAAATCGTCTCTGGTTCAGCTTGATTGGTTTAACAGCATCCTGAATGCCCGCGTTCTGCATTCAGGAACTCCCAAACTCTCTGCATTCTGGATTCCAAAACTCCTGAACTCTCACTCCATCTTCAAGACAGAGCTTACAGCAGCTTCAAGACTGAGCTGAACTCTCTGTGAACTCCAAGAACTCTCTGAACTCCAAGAACTCTGCTGTTGGACTGGGAAGTGCCACATTTAAATGGGCTCTACTTCCGGTTCATTTGAGAGCTTTTGATTGGTCGATGGACCAGAACAGAGGTGTGGTTTGTGATGTAAGGTGTTATGGAAACTCAAGGATAGAGATTAAGATTGTTTAAGAACAGACAGAAAGATTGTTGGAGAAAACCAGTCTTAGTGGCGTCTCTACTCAGGTATCTTGCTGTAAAAGTTAAACATGACATTTCTTTTCAGTAAACTTTTTAGTTGACCGAAACCTGAACTCTAACACACTTACAAATTTGCTCCCTTCAGAGCAGACGATCAAAAATTGAATCATTACTCTGTAACGTACTCTAACTTGATTTCACTTTGAATTGAGGACTAAAAATCATTACTACTGTTTAAGTAAATAAAAATGAGTAGTTCACTTCAACATGTAAACATTGTTTGAACTAACACAATTTGATTATCAAACATTTGTAAAATAGTAATGATCATAGAGAATTGTCTTTTCCACTTGATTAATTCAAGAAAGAAAGTCTCAGGATGGGTCAAACTGTATTTCTGGATTCAAATCAATGAAATGACAGTTTCTGTCCATCTGGTCAGTTTTGACATCAGGCCTAGTCCACTACAGTCCCCCCTTTGGAAATCATCGCCTGTCCATGGGGATGAATTCCAAACTTGAACTTACACCTTCAAATGTCCTTGAGCTTGATGTAATCCAGCAAGGAAGACCAAAGTCAAAAGTAATCCAGCAAGGAAAACAAAAGTCAAAAGTAATCCAGCAAGGAAAACAAAGTCAAGGTAATTCCACAATGTTCTTGGTAATTCCATTGTGTTGATTATAATTCCATAATGTTGTTGGTAATTCCATTGTAGCAATGCTTTAACCCCTTGGAAACAGAGTCTGTAATCCACTGGAAAAAGTCATATAATCCACAACGGTAAATCCACAACGATTGGAAGTGTTGATTAATCAGCATACAGAGGGGTACCCTTGGATTGAACTGAAGATGCGGCCACTGGATGAAGAGTGGAGACCAACGTCAGGATTGCAGGTCGCCTCCAGCGAAGGTCGTCTCTGGGCGACGTCCAGCCTGTGCCGTTCTGGTTCAATGTGCCATGCAATTATGTGGTTTAAGGTGGGCTTATGAAGGGGATTTTACATAAGGCCTTAAACTATATGCACCTGGTGTGTAAGCTATTATGGTTGGGGACAGCTACAACTACCAGTTAAGGGGTGGAACATGCTGAAAAGGGGTAACTACAGGGGTTTATACCTATAGAAAAGGGTTCCAAACTATTTTTCCATTTCTAACTTGGTTTAAGTTAGCTTTACATGGCAAAATATAGTTTGGTTCAATTGTCTGTTGTCTTTTAGACGAACGACTTGAGATTGGGTGTTTGGTTTCCCCATAAATGTTTTGGAAGTCTATGGCGAGACTCATCAAAAAGAATTAGCTATCCCCCCGAATAGAATTGTTCGAGTAGGTTCGGCTTAAGCGTTGTGAGATCAATGTAGATTATGGTACTTAAGGTAGCAATAATATACATTGACTCCGCAAAGATTGCAATTTAACGAATGAACTGCATGTTGGCATGGTTAAAGGCCTCTTAGTCTCTAACTTAACTACACAACAAAATTCATTCTTGCCTGGGGTGTTCAGAAACAATACCAAAACCAATTAAACGATGTCTCAACATCGACAAAAACAGTGACTAAGCAACCAGTAAAACAACGTTTCAACATTGACAAAAGCAGTGGTTAAGCAACTAGAAAACGACGTTTCGGTGCGCCACTCACTCTGGATGTCAGATTTGCTCACGTTATCGCGTCTGGTAGCATTATCCTAACTGGCGTCACCCCCCTTTGGTCATGGGAGACCGCGAACACGGGTGAGGACGTCGCTCCATGAGCTAAAGTTAGGTTGTCCTTGAGTAGTTTTAACTGTTTGCGCAGCTGAAAGAGGACTTTTAGGTCTGGATTGGAATCCAGTTTGACTTTCGATGGAGTGTATTTGTCTGGGTCAGTCAGATACAGTATCATCGATTTAATTGCAGGATCATCCAACTTCTGAAGTTGGATGATGTCTGGGTCAGTTGACAATGACTTTTCATATTTTAGAAGAACTTGGCGAGGTTTGTCTCTTTCTTCATCAGATGTCAGAGTGTCGGCTTGAGCGACCACCTGTTCAATCTGTGATGAGACTGATGAGGGTTCTTGCTCCCTGGGGAGCTCCAACGAATCCTTTTCTGAGTCGTCGGACCTGTCTATGGGTAAGACACCATAGGTTTGTGGTCCTTGGTCGACGTCATCGGTTGAGAAAAGAGCGATGGCCTGTGATGGTTTCGTGAAACATACTGGCCCAGCTTCTTGACTCGGTACCAGGTTATCTGGGAGTCCTCCCAGAACTGGAATGCCTAGCTCAAAATCATGAAAATCAGTTTCTGAGTTTTCAGTTTGCGATGACTCATCATCGTTTGTATGTGAGTTTATCCCCCCTTCGTCCGATGAGGGGTTCTTGGAGGCAATAACAGCAATGTCTTGGTGTGTTTCACCGACATCTGTAATGTTGTCATTCGCGCCTTCAGAGTTAGTAGCGATCGCATCACTACACAGTGCTCCTGGTTGGATTCCCATTTCAGCGTGTATCAAAGTGTCTAAAAACCTTTGTATTTCCTCTGTCTCTTCCGAGCTCAGAGGTGTAGGGCCTTTTTTCTGGAACTTTTGTGATTTTTTCGCCTCGGGACGTTTCGTCCGAGGTGGGGGGCGGCTAGGTACGTCTTTTGGGGGTTCCTTTCCGGACGTCCCCTGATAATATGGGTCCTCTTGGATCCCATATCTTTGCGTCCTACGCATGTCCCATTTACGATGATCACGTCCATCCTCTGAAAGAGGAGCTTTTTTGTCCCAGCGTGCACCTTCATCACGTGGTTTGTTAGTTTGAAAATACTGCCTTTTCTCGCCTGTTTTAGGAGGAGGTGGCGACGCGCGCCTTTCTTCCATTTCTAGGGAGTGGGGTTTAACCTTTATACCAGGAAACACCTCTATGGGCGTCTTATCATGAGAACGTGCCTCGAACACATTCACAGCACACTGTTGCACGTTCGGTGGAGGAGACCTGTTCAGGTCTGTACCTACCACTTTAGGTGAGGGTGGTTGGATGAGTCTAAAAGCAAGAGGTGCAACAACGTCTTTCTGAGGTGTTTGTGGGTGACCTGGACTCTGTCCACGGTCTTCTCTGAGTTCCAGACAAACTCGTCCCACGTCAGAGATCTTGTTTGTTGCTGCTCTTAGTTTCTCCTCACATGTTTTTAAACATTCCTGTGATGTTTGGTAATCACTTTGTAAACGCTTATATAGCCCCAGTAATGCTTTTTTATCCACGCTGAGTTCTTCCAGATCTTCTTTAAGCACATCTATTTCACCTTTGCAGCGGGAAACTTGTGACATTTTCTCGTCGTGATCCCGTCTTAATGCAAAGTATTCACTGGACAACAGCTCTTTAGCATCCCTGGCTTCAGATAGTGATGCATTAAGTAACTGGATTTTGCTATTCAGCGAATCAATTTCTGCATTTGCATTTTGCTGTAAGTGAAACATCTGTTCATAATGTTTTGTCAAGAGGACCTCGTTTTTGCTCTCAAATTGAAGGAAGTGTTCTTCAATTTTCTGAACCACCTCTTTTTCACTGTCTAACCTTATTGCAAGGTAATCAGCTTTCTCAACAACTGCATAGAATGATTCTTTCAGCAAAATTGCAATTTTAGCCAGCTTTTCATAGTTTGACATTGAAATCTTTGTAGAGGTCACACTCTCTGCAACCTCCTTCAGATTGTCCACTAACTCTTTTGGGTTCATGCTCTCCGCCTGTTTGCCATATGGATGTAAGGATCCTGTCAGCAGCTTCAACGCATATTCTAAACAGCCCTGCATCCCATAAGGATCAAAATCCTTTTCTACCACACCTGTCATGTTCATTCACTGTGTAGCACTTTTTCTGGATAAAACAATTGCCAGCTTTAGATGTTTTACAGGTAAATATTTGTATTCAAATGTCAATGAGTTTCACACTATTTTAGCTGTGGGTTTACACAAAAGTACTGTTATAAGTCAACTTATTCAAATGTGGGTACCTATCTCAGGTTTTACCCCAATTCATGAATATTTAAGTAAATGCTTCTCTGGCAGTGTTACTTTTTATGTGCTTATTTCTTAACAGATACTAGATTACCAAGCTCTTTTTAGTGTATTTCACTCTAAAGCACTGATTTTTTAATAAACCTGCAATTTTTCTTTTTAGTCTCACAGCAACATTAGTTTAAAATGTTTTTTAAACCGTTTACTTCCAGAAATTCGCTATTTTACAGTTACTCATAGAACCAAGTGGTGAAAAGAAAAAGAAAATTGATGATGTGTCAGGATTAATTAGTCTTTCTTCAGAAAAACTTTTATTACTCCTGTCCTCCTGTCTCATCCTCTATTTAAAATTAAATAGGAAGATGTATTTTTAGGTGGTAACTTAAACAGAAAAGTTTCTTTTTCCTGATAAGTTTACTCTTATTTAGTGATTTTGCAATTAAACGTGTATTATCTTTCAAGCAAATGAGTAAACTTTTCAACTCTGTGAATATTTGAACCGTATCTTTTAAAAAGTTTCTAATTTTTCATTTTGTACCTCCTGTTTGAGGAATTCAGTGAATGAAAAATGTCCTGGTAAATGCCTGCCTTGCATAAATACCTTAATTACTTTTTAAATGCAAGATAACAGTGATTATTCAGCTTTGAGGAGCGTTTATTAACTCAAAAATGCCCTACAGAAAGAAAATACGTTTAATTTCACTCAAAAACCTAAAACTGAAGTGAAACTGTGATCTCAAGTTTCCCAGGAGGGGGCAGTGTTTAGCTTTCTACCAGCAGGAGTCTATGACGACTTCCTGTGACGTTCGGTTGACATCCTGTTTTTAGCCGCTTAGCTTAAAGTTAGCTTCGGCTAAACTCGGTTAAAATCAACATTTCTGAACGGTTTTGAAGCGTAAACGTGGCGTTTTTTCAACAAGCACGACTTTTTTGCATGAAACATGAGTTTTAGGGGCATGTGGCAAGTTACATTTAGTGATTTTAGGCACAGCAAAGCTTTCGGTTCAACCAAGCTTTACCATCTGACATGGAGGAAGTGACGTAACACGTCACTCATCCGGTCGTTAGCTGTTAGCTTAAAATTAGCATCGCTAGCATTGTTCAAAAACATAATTTAATGACGGATTTTAAACTCAAACGTGGCGAAATTTCAGCGATTATGCTTCGAAGACACGGAGCAGTGGATCAGAATACAGCTTTTAAAGCGTTTTTGAACTTTAAAAAGCAGATTTTATTCCCTATGAAAACGAGTTTTCATTTCCGGGTCACTGACTGACACGTCTCTCAGCCAATGAGAGCGTTCCACGGCAGCTAATTCAACCAATCACGCAGCGTTTTCCCAACTAGCATGTTAGATTTATCTGAACAAGTCCGTCAACTTTTCTGTCTTTTAAACTGTCAAAGTGCACTTTTTTCTGTTAAAAATGTAATCAATAAGCTCCCAGCTGCACGGAGTCGGCGCCCCGGTCTCAAAAACGTCTTTCTAGCTATTTAAACAACTCGTTCGAACTTTTTCAGAACCGAGCCGGACCCAGATCAGCGTCTGGAACACGGTTTAAACAGAATACAGCGTTTCCACAGCTCAAAGCCAGCTTATGTTACACATAACAGACGTACAATTTCAGCTTTCAAAAGACATTTTGACTGAATATCAGCTTCAAAGCATCTCCAGCGTAAACATGCAGCGTTTTCTCCAAGCGCGCAGCTCCAGCTGCGTTTCAGCACAGCAAACAATCTGTTATTTCTTTTTCATGCCAACACGTAATATTCAATTATTACACGCATACACAGTCCATTTATGAGCACGTTACGGGCCACCAATATGTGGTGGAAACGTGCGGACGGGCCACCAACATGTAGATGAACATATCCTGAGATATATTCATACATTAAACGGGTTCACTCATCTTTCTGGACTGGATGATGTCGTGCTTTGAATTTAACAGAAATGTGGACGTGAGACGTTAATTATCTTTGACTCACCAAGCGAGTGGGTCATTTATTAACAGAATCAAGTTTA
>NW_023620022.1:0-7643 GCF_014905685.2 Nematolebias whitei
TTTGTTTAAAGAAAAAGGGCGTTCCTTTTCACAGCAAAACTAACTTTTGAGCGCGCTCTGAGTCTGCCTGCGATGGGATTGGCCAGTTTCAATCCAATCAAAAGTGTGGAACTTCGTGTTACATTATGTAAACAGGAACAGCCTTCAATCTGTGGGAGCCTCTTCAAAGTAAAACAGGAACTGGGTCAATTTCAAAATAAAATAAGAATTGGAATGTTAGATTCAACAAAGAACACAATCTTTATTTCACAACAATTCCCCCTTTCGACCTCATCTAAAGAGGTCGACATCAAGCGGAAGAATATGCTTCTCTGCGCCTGCGTGGTTGCATCTCAAAATCAGAAAGCTCATAACCTCTGCGCATTAGGAGCTGACGAGCTATTTCAGGGTCACGCCTCTCTGAAGTGGAAGTGATAAGACGTACTGACAGAGATCTCAGGCAGGGAATACAACAACATCCACATGTGATTAAAATAGCTGCAAATACTGCAATTGACATCAACATGGACACAATCATCTGCTTCCAGGGGCCAAACACTTTGAAGAGCCATTCATCAAGAGGATTATCTACACCAGAGTGAGATTTCATCTCATCAGACAACGTTCTCAAACCTTCAAGTGCACGGGTCACTTTTCCATCAGGGGCAGTGTTATTAGGAATGAAACTACAACACAGGTCACCAAACATGCTACACACACCTCCTTTCTCTGCTAACAGCATATCAAGAGCCATTCTGTTCTGCACAGCCATTAGAGAAGTCGGAGCTAGTTGCTCCACTAAGCCCTAAACAGCGTCTCTGGTAAGGTTGGACAGACGCATGACATTGTAATGTATGTAATTTATTCGGTCAACATTTTTATTTGGTGTAATTGGGAAATATGCTGAAACAACAGGTAAATTTTCAAAACCTGTCGCAATCTGATCTACTAATTTGTGCTCATCAGGAACTCCTCGAGGGATTCCTATGGCATAAATATATGTAGTAGAGCCCACAGTGGGGTCAAAATTATGCGTTGAACGTCTCTTCCTACTGGGAGAGATGGAGATGTCATTTAAAACTTCCAAACGAGGGCCAATCAAGGTTAACGATGCAGCTAAGCGTACTAATGCACACAATCCCACAGAATCCTGAGGGATATGTGTCAGTAAACGTCTACCACCACAATAATAATACAGGTCAGCACGAGCCACCTTACCCACACGGGTGTTGTCAGAGACATTTTGTTGCGTGATATTGCACCATTCATCCTGAATTTGTCCTAAGGCAACTCTTTTATTTGCAGTTGAGGTGTAATTAAAACAGTAATAGTCAAATCGTTCTACCGGAGCAAACGAGCCTAATTTGGTTATATTAGAAATAATTGGGAATAGCTGATCTAATGTAGTGCAATTCTTAGTATATTTTCTCATAGTCAAACTTAACATGCAATGAAATCCCCAAGCGTCCTCTAGGTGTAATGGAGCTGGCTGGGTGTACAAATTTGGTCGAGCTGCAGCACAAGCTACACATTCAGACAAAGAAGCCTGTCTAGCAGCCTCAGCGAGCCAAGCTAACCAAATGTTAGAGTCAGTATAGCCAGTGGACATAGCAATCACATCCACAGGGGTTAAGCTGGTATAGTCAACACTATCAATTCGCATAGGCATTGGGAGCGATGACTCCTGGGTCGGAGGAGGAGTAGGGTCTTGGGCTGGCAACTCTGTAAGAGCAAGTTGTAACACCCGGAAAGGGTCCTTGCCAGCGACATCCGCGGCTACAAGCACATAAATGGGTTCCGTCACCAAGGTGTAGATCATCTCACGCTTTCTGCTGGTTAACTTATTCCAAGTTCGAACATACTCAAAGGACAATAACAAGTGTCTGTTATTTTTTGCCAAGGTGGCATGTGCCCTCCACCAATCTCTGTAATTAGTCAGATGTCCAGACATATCAGGTTTCCATGATCCCGAATACAACGTGACATAATTCCACTCAGGACACCAGAAACATTTGGATGGATTGGGACATGGACAAATATAAAAGGCTGCACTCGCAATACGGTAATCCGTACAATAAAACATGTCACAGATTGGCAGGCTTAGGGTAGTGGTGGTGTCTTTGGGATACTCTACTTTCAGCACCGGAAGGCCATACGCATCTTTCATGACTGTGTGTGGTGCCACACTCCTTCTCACCCTGCCTGTTTCACCAGTCTGCTCACACTCTGGTAAACCGGGAATGATGCAGAAATATTCAAAAGAGAAAATGAGTGACAACACGATGGATGACAAAACACCTATCCCTATCACAACGTGCTTTGGTGGCCACCACATTTTGATCTTAAAACAGAAACTGTACTCAATAAATGAAGATGTCTCGCACAGCGACTTCCTCAGCAGACAGCCAGGCAAGCAGTTCCTTTAACACAAAATGAATACAAAATAACACTCTGTTAATATACTGCTTATAATTGATTATAGGTATTTCTTTTTAACGTTACAAACCGAATATACTTATCACTTTCAAGCTAAGTAAATAAATGGATGCGCTCTAAATCAAGACTGCAATTAAAAGATAAGAAAAAAATGGTTAGTACACATGTCATACAATATTGTTACAATCACAAGTACTCAGGGCATACCCTGGGGTGCTCAGAGACCGTTCCTCCTATGTCTCTGAGTTTTCTTCGTGAAGTGTGAGACTCTAAGATGTCGTGTTTTTGTCGTTTCTAGGTGTCTGTACTAAATGTGGCTATTCCAGCACCCGGTGACCAATTCAAACAAAGTCCTTCAGGGCCCGCACGCAACTTTCACCAGGCTGCTTTGGTCTACAAGACATGAATGTCCAGTTTTACGACTTTAGATGGTTTCTGCCAGCTCTCTCGCTCTTCCTGGCTCTGAGGCAGGCGCACACTGGCTCCAGTGGTACCAAACGTCCCCCTTTCCTCTGAGGCGGACTGCGTGGGACGTTGTCTCTGTAACCTGATAGGGGCCCGTCCACCTGGGCTCCTGCCACTTCCTTTTAATGACCCTCAGCAAGACCCACTCCGCGGTGGGGAGACCAGGTTCCTCTGGTCTTTCTGTTAGGCTCTGTTTGTGGTGGACCTGCTGAGTAAAGTTAGACACTAATGCTTTTAACTCATCAAAGTATACCTTATGGTCCATTTTATGGTCCTCCTCACTGGTCAGTGAGCATACGGTTGGTCCCGAAAAGGGTCTTCCTGTAGTTAACTCATAGGGAGAAAAGCCAGTTCCATTATTAACAGAAGTTCTCACAGTCATTAAGGCTATTGGTAATGCGTCCACCCAGTTCAATTTAGTCTGTGCACAGATTTTGCCCAATTTTTGTTTTATGTTCTGGTTCATCCTTTCGACCTTCCCTTGAGACTGGGGATGGTACACGGTTCCAAAAGCATGTTTTAGGCCTAACATTTTTTCCACAGCCTGCAGATCTGTGTTTTTAAAATGTGTGCCATTGTCTGATCTGATTTTTGTTGGGAAACCGTGTCTGGGGATGTAATGGTTAATCAGAAACTTCACCACTGTTTTGCTGTCTTCTCTTCTTGCAGGTATGGCTTCTGGCCACCCTGTAAATGCGTCAACACACATCAATACATATCTGAACCCTTTAACAGGTTCCAACATATCAGTGTAATCTAGAATCACCTCCTGTCCCGGTCGGTGCAGGAGAGGAAAAGAACCTCGTTCAGGTTTTACTGTAGGCCGAATGTTGTACTTTAAACAAACAGTACAGGTGTCAACATATGCTGTTACCATATTTTTGAGATGAGGGTGCCACCATTGTCGAAGATTTCTTAACATTTGTCTGCATCCCACGTGTGCTAATCCATGTGCTTCCTGAAATACTGCCTGTTTTAAAGTCATAGGCAAGATCCACTTCTGATTCGGTCCTATCCATACTTTAAACTCCCCTTTTTTCTGACCTCCTCTGTTAAACCATAATGTCTTTTCCTCTGGGGAGGCTGTAGTCTGAGCCTCTGCTACAGTTTTCTCATCCCACTGATTCACTTTCTGACATTCCTCTTCCACTGTCACCATCTGGACTCTTGGCAAATAGCCAGCAGCTATCTTCGCTGCTCTGTCAGCTTGCCTGTTTCCTTCCGCTGTGTCTGATTGTGTAACATCATGACCTTTGCACTTCACAACCGCCACTTTTGCTGGCCACATCAAACTGTCAGCTAAATCCTTAATGAGTTCCTCATGTTTAATTGGTTTGTTACCTGCTGTTCGAAAACCTGCTCTTTTCCACTGTGGTAATTGTACATGAACTACACCATAAGCATATGCTGAGTCTGTGTACACTGTAACCTCTTTTCCTTTGCTCATTTTCAAAGCCTCAACGACTGCCTGAATTTCAGCTTTTTGAGCTGACTGATGACCTTCTAGCTGCCCTGAGCTCAGTACCTCGTACTCATCACCATTCTGCTGTACCACAGCAAATCCTGATCTCAAAGACCCATCCTCAAACCTGAAGCAGCAACCATCTGTGTAAAGTACATTTGAATGTGGTATGAGTTCAGTCTGTAAATCAGGTCTAATGCGTTCCTCCATGTACACTTTTTGCACACAATCATGTGCCTGTGTTGTTTGCATACCATCTGCCATGTTTATGCCTTCATGAAGGAACAATAAATTCGGTTCTGATAGGATGTTGCTCATGCGTCTTTGCTTTAAGGATGTCATTGTAAAGAGCTCAGAATTAACATACGCTACTATGCTGTGTGTCGTTAGGATGTGTAGTGGGTGTCCCATGACGATGTGTGCTGTTTTTGAAACAATCCTTGCCAGACCTGCTGCTGCCTGTGTACATGTTGGATGACGCTTATCAGTACCATCCAACATCACACTTGCGTACATCAACACCTGTCTACCACCCCCCTTTTTCTGAAACAGAACACCATTAACAGTGTTTTCTGCTTCAGAAACGTCAAGAAAAAACGGGGCGGAGTAGTCAGGCAGAGCCAAATCAGCTGCTCTGGACAAGAGTTGCTTCAGTTTAATAAACACATGCTCTGCATCTGTGTTCCACACAAGTGTTGCTTTCAGGTTTCTGTTACCTTGATCTTTTACCATCTGTCTGAGTGGAGTGGTGAGTTCACTATAATCAGGTATATAGTGTCTGCTGTACCCAGTTAAACCTAAAAAGGATAACATGTCTTGTACAGTGGTGGGTTTTGGATGATGTAGTATAGACGCCCTGTGTTCTGGTGAAAGTGTTGTACCATTAGCAGAGACCAACCTACCAAGGAAAGAGACCTGTGTACGAACTGCTTGAAGTTTAGATTTACTAACTTTAAAACCTGCATCATGCAGGTGAAGCAGGACAGCCTGAGTGGCTGTAAGACAGTCATGTGCTGTTTCAGAGGCTATCAGCAAATCATCAACATATTGAACCAAAGTGGTGCCTCTGGGGAGTGGAAGCTGTACAAGAATGTTCTTTAAAACATGATTGAAAATGCCTGGCGATAATGCAAAACCCTGAGGCAAGCGAGTGTATCTATACTGACAACCGTTAAATGTGAATGAGAAAATGTCACGCAGGTCCTCTGATAAGGGCAGGCAATAAAAGGCGTTAGCCAAATCAATGCAGGTCATCCACTTCTGGTTTGGTGTCAGTTGGGTCAGTGCAACATAGGGATTTGGTACTGGTGACGTAGGTGTCTTAAGTATGGCGTTGATCGACCTAAGATCATGTACCATTCTGTACTTTCCAGTCCCCGCCTTCTCAACAGGTAGAATGGGAGTATTCCAGTCTGAATGTGAGTGTTCGAGGACCCCTGCTTTCAGCAACCCTTGGACTGTGTCAGTCAAACCTTGTTCAGCCTCAGGTCTATGAGAATACTGATACAACCATATAGGTTCATTGTGGGTCAGTTCAAACGAGATTGGGGAGCATTTAACATGACCTACATCCTCAGGTCCCTGAGACCAGAGAGATGCAGGAAGTGTGTCTAACATCTGAGGAACATCTGAATGGTCAGTTTTTTCTCTGCCATGGTCTCTGGAGATCACCTCATGTTCTAGCTTACCTACATCATGAACAGCTAAGTCAATGCTATAACAGTCGGTTGATGATGAGTAAGCGAGCTGAGGTATTTGTGTTGGGACCCAATCTGTGGCAGAGACAGCAGCCTTCACCATTGGGCCCAAGTCTTTAGCCTGATGTGTGGGAGCTAAAGCTAATGAGACGTGTGGGATCGCTTCAGACGACATCATGTACCACTCCAGTTGAGACGGTGTGAGGGTGACGTGAGAAGCTACGCCTTGTGGACCAACTATAAGCCGGTCTGATATTAATGGCCACTCAGTGTCCTGCAAGTGCTGAGCAAAATGCTCCCTGTAACAATCGTCAGAATCACGGTCATAAAAAAGAGTTACATGTAAAGGATCTAGAGGTGGGACATAAGGACGCAGAGCATCAAGCCATGGCCTCCACAACAAGTAAGCAGAGTAAAGTCCAGTGTGTTCAGGTGTCTCTGGGCGCAGCAACGCCCAGTAAATGTCAGCTACTTCCTCATGTATCGGCTGTACCAAGCACTGTGATGACAAAGAGGAGGAAGAAGCAGAACAAGTCCAGGTCACACCACTTGGTAAAGTAACACGTAAACCAGTTTGTTCACACATTATTGTTGCACCAAGTTTCTTTAACAAGTCTCTTCCAAGCAGGTTGACAGGTACACGTGTGGACAGAACAAATGGATGTGTCACTGTTTGAAGTCCTGCTGTTACTACGAGAGGTTCAGTTAGAGACAGTTTTTGTTGCACCCCAGCGAAACCGATCACAGACACAGTGTCCGCACTGGCATGTTCATCAAATCCCTGCTCATTGAGGGTTGAATATGTAGCTCCAGTGTCCACGAGGAATGATAGATCTTTATTCATGACCCTCATTTTCACCATAGGGTCTGCTCCTCCCCCTATGGTGTGATTACTCTGTGGGGTGTGTCATTGCTGGTAGTATCCACTTGGTAGCGCCCAAGATGGATCCTGCTGGCCAGAGGTAGGTGCCGGTGGCGCCATCTGGTGGTTGGGAGCTGAGTAGTGATGTGCTCCTCCTCTTTGGGCATTGGCCTGCTTGTGATAACAATCTCGTGCCCAATGACCTCGTTTGTGACAGTAATGGCAAACATCTGTTGCTCTGCCTCCCTGCGTGTACCCCCGACCGAAACCTCAGACCCGAGACCCCCCTCTTTCTCCCCACTGCCCTCTGGACCGTCCCCGAGGATATACAACAGGAAGCGGGGGTTGGGCGGTTACAGGACACTGATAAGCAGCCTCAGAACACTGAAACACAGTGTCAGCTTGTACCATCTGTTTTGAATCTTTCTTAACTTGGACTACATCCCTAGCCTGTTTCAATTGTAGCTTTAAGAGCTGCGTTTGCATATCTTTCAGTTCAGAGGAAGTTTTAGTCTCCTCATCAGCCACACATTGCAGATGATGAATAAGATGCCGTTCCCACTGGGCAGCATCTGCTGTGGGTAAATCAGGGTTAATTTTCATTGCCTTACTGACTGCTGCGGGCACCCCATCCAGTATTGCTTGCCTAAAATAATACTTTTGATTTTCCCCCTGACCATGGCAGTGTGTTCTGTCATACCAGTCCTGTTTACACACATCTAAATATGCAGTGGGGTTCTGA
>NW_023620023.1:0-7636 GCF_014905685.2 Nematolebias whitei
AGTACAGATGGAGTATTCAATTATAATACAGATGTAATGTGACCAAATCAGAAATTATGAGGTAACATTATGAGTGTTCAGGAGTCCAACAGCAGAGGGGAAGAAACTGTTCTTATGGCGGGAGGTTCTGGTCCGAATGGACCGAAGCCTCCTGCCTGAGGGGAGTGGTTTGAACAGACCATGTGCAGGGTGAGCAGGGTCAGCTGTGATCCGACCTGCTCGCCTCACAGTCCTGGAGACGTACAGGTTGTGGAGGGATGGAAGGCTGCAGCTGATCACCTTCTCAGCTGAGCGCACAATGCGCTGCAGTCTGAGTCTGTCCCTGGCAGTGGCCCCGGCGTACCACACCGTGATGGAGGAGCTGAGGATGGACTCGATGATGGCCATGTAGAACTGCACCATCAGCTTGGCCGGCAGCTTGGCCTTCTTCAGCTGTCGCAGGAAGTACAGTCTCTGCTGGGCCTTCTTGATGAGGGAGCTGATGGTCAGCTCCCACTTGAGGTCCTGGGTGATGGTGGTGCAGAGGAACCGATAAAGAGTTTGCAGTGGTGATGGGGGTATCATTACAGGTGAGGGGAGGCAGAGGGGCTGTGGCTTTCCTGAAATGTCCTGTTTAAATGCAAATATATCCAAAATAACAGATTATTTAAAATAGCTAAACAGAACTTTTACAATAATAGCACTGTCAGAGACGTGGCTCAACGATGAAAACACAACTAATGTTCACATGGAAGGGTATGAATTATATCATGTGAACAGAACCAACAAAAGAGGTGGTGGAGCGGCTTTATTTGTTAAAAATGAAATAAAATGTAAGTTAATTAATGAAATGTCAATAATTGTTGATAATATCATGGAAATAATAACAATAGAAATAATAAACAAGAATGATAAAAACATATTGATAAGTTGTGTATATTGATCACTAGGATCAAATATAGAAATATTCACTGATAAAATTGTACAACTATTGGACAAGCGTTTTAATAAAAGCATTTTTTTCTGTGGAGACTTTAATATTGACCTTGGAAATAAAACAGATTCAAATAAAATCAGTACATTTACAAATTCATTGTATAGTTTAAATCTTTATCCGTTAATATCAAAACCAACAAGAATTACAACTCATAGTGCTACAATAATCGATAATATTTTCACAAATGTAACAAATGGGGATGTGATGGGAGGTATTTTAATGAGTGATTTGAGTGATCATTTACCAGTTTTCATGATTTATAAAAATGATCAAAGCATTACAAAAGAAATCACAATTAAGGAAAAAACAATAAACACATCAAAAAAAGCAATGGACGAATTAATTCAATTCAATTCAATTCAAAAATACTTTATTAATCCCAGAGGGAAATTATTTTGTTGTTGTAACTCGTTATCCTCATTTCATTAAGAGATGTTATAGATGCTGATGCTGTAGACAGGAAGGATCACTTGTAAAGGTCCATCTCACAGTGGATCCTAAGAAACTGGCAGCAGATGCCGTTCAATCCGTCCACCCAGACTTGGCTGGCCTCTGGTTCCCCTGGACTGTAGGACCGCTTGAATGCCGGGCAGAACTCCTCCCAAAGCGATGGCCACTCCTCCCAGAAGTCTGCCGAGCTCCTCGTAGCTGCGGACAGCCAACTGTAGGTGCTGAGGACGATCCTGTTCTTCCGCTGTTGTGAGCCGTGTTTCCTGCTAGTTCCAGGATCTCAGTGGTCAGGCACTCGAGCACAGCTGGCAGGTAGATGAGAATGCGTCCATAGAACATCCTTTTCAACTCATTTGAGAGTTGGGGCCATGGTTGAGATATTATTTCAGCTTTTGAGATGTTATTCAGCTGCTGTTGTTGTAGAAAACTGCCTTGTTGCCATGGTTACGCATCATAACAAATGTCCAAAACTATAAAAAGTTTCAGTAAAAATCCTTCCAGTTGCACAGCATCCGATACCAGAGGAAACAATCATCCAAAAAATGTGATTTA
Source organism: Nematolebias whitei (assembly GCF_014905685.2). Lineage (NCBI taxonomy): Eukaryota > Metazoa > Chordata > Actinopteri > Cyprinodontiformes > Rivulidae > Nematolebias > Nematolebias whitei. The sequence goes on from NW_023620023.1 coordinate 1,979, forward strand.
CATCCAGAAAAAGAGGAATTAAAGTTTCCAAAAGCAAAATCTCAGAATGAAAGTAACAGAGCTGCTCCAACATGCAGCCACCTGGAGCAGCGCAATTCTAGAATGTTGTCATGTAAAAAAGATGATTTAAAAGATGATTTACATAAACAAAGCTGGAAAGATGTGTATGTTGATGATGTGAACAGATCATATGATGAGTTTATGAATATTTTAGGAGCTCTGTATGAAAAGAATTGTGTGCAAAATAATTGTACAAAGAGAAATGTTGTTGACCAACCATGGATGACGAAAGGGTTGAGAAATGCTTGTAAAAAAAATAATTATTTGTATACATGTTTCTTGAAATTGAGAACACAAGAGGCTGAAGAGAAATATAAGAAGTATAAAAATAAATTAGTAGGGATTATAAGGAAACACAAGAAGGAATATTATAGTGATTTATTAAATAAAAGTAATGGTGATATGAAAGCTACATGGCGAGTAATAAATAGTGTTCTGAAAAGTCATAAAGCAAAAACAGGTATTTCACAATATTTTTTGAAGGATGACGATGAAATCCATGATGAAAATGAAATTGTAAATGGATTTAATCATCACTTTGTGAACGTTGGATCAAGACTTGCAGCTAAAATACCAAAAGTAGACAATAATGTGAACCATTCAGTTATAAGTTGTGACAACAGTATTTTTCTTAATGGAACTGACAAAGAAGAAATAATGAATGTAGTAAAAAATCTTACAGATAAGAGATCAAAAGACTGGGTGGACATGGATATGATGTTTGTAAAGGACATAATGAGTTATGTTATCGAGCCGTTTACATATATTTGTAATTTATCATTTTCAAAAGGAATATTTCCAGACAATATGAAAGTAGCTAAGGTAGTTCCTCTCTTTAAAAATGGTGATAAATGTGTGTTCAATAATTATAGACCAATATCCTTATTACCACAGTTCTCAAAAATTCTAGAAAAACTGTTTGTGACCAGATTAGATAAATTTATTACTAAACAAAACATTCTAAGTAGCAGTCAGTATGGGTTTAGAGCAAAAAACTCTACATCAATGGCTCTCATGGAAATAATAGAACAAATAACTACTGCTGTCGATCAAAAACAGTATTGTGTTAGTATTTTTGTTGATTTAAAAAAAGCATTCCATACTATTGACCACACTATTCTCCTTGAAAAATTAAATAAATATGGTATAAGAGGACCAGCATTACACTGGATATCTAGCTATTTAAAAGATAGGAAACAGTTTGTACAAATAAATGGTGTAAGATCTGAACTGTGCAATATCACTTGTGGAGTTCCTCAAGGCTCTGTACTTGGACCAAAGTTATTTATTTTATATGTGGATGACTTAGTGAATGTATCAGGACTCCTCAAATGTGTCCTTTTTGCAGATGACACCACTTTTTTTTATTTGGGTAAAGATGTAAAACGGATGTTGGAATTGATGAAGACAGAATTTGATCAAATACAAACTTGGTTTAAACTTAATAAATTATCATTAAATTTGGATAAAACTAAATACATGATATTTAGTAACAAAAAGAGAACTGTTGATGATCCATTTAAAATTGAGGGTGTTGAGATTTGTAGAGTTAATGAGATGAAATTTTTGGGTGTAATTGTTGATGAACAGCTAACATGGAAAAATCACATCAATTCTGTAAGAACAAAAATATCTAAATCTATTGCAGTACTATACAAAGTCAGGGAATTATTAAATGATAAAGCTCTGTACATATTGTATAACACAATCATTGTTCCACATTTAATCTATTGCATTGATGTTTGGGGGAAAGTGTGTAAAACATTTACAAAGCCTATTTTTATTTTACAGAAAAGAGCTGTAAGAATTATCACCAGAAAGCATTACTGTCACCCATCAAGCACATTATTTTATCAACTGGAGTTATTGAAGTTCCTTGATTTGGTAGATTATAGTATTTTATCAGTTATGTATAGGGCTCAAAATAACACATTACCATTAAATATCCAAAGAAATTTTGTTAAAAGACAAAGTTGTTATAATCTTAAGGGGATAGAGATATTTGTCAAACCAAAATTCAGAACTAGTCTGAAGGGAAGGTCTACCTCAATCCAAGGAGTTGGATTGTGGAATGGTCTAGAGAGTGATGTGAAAAATGCCAAGTCAATGTGAACATTTAAGAAAAAGATCAAAGCTGAATTGTTAAAAAAGTATATATGAAGTAGCTTAGTGTGTGTTTTTGTATTAGAATTAGAAAAATTAGAAAGAGTTATTCATTTTGTTCTGTTACTTGAAAATTATTATGATTGAAATAATTGTTTGAGAAAAGGGGCAGATATAATAAGATTTTTTCTTCTTTCTGCTGCCTTTCATTTTAAATCTTTTGTATCTTTTTTTATATTGTTATGGAATTGTTTTGTACTTTTTTTAAATGAATAAAATTTATAACATACCATACCATACCAAATCCACAATCATCTCCACTGTCTTCCGGGCATTAAGTTCCAGGTTGTTGCTGCTGCACCAGGTCACCAGCCGGTCCACCTCCCTCCTGTATGCAGACTCATCACCGTCCGAGATGAGCCCGATAAGGGTGGTGTCATCTGCAAACTTAATAAGTTTCACAGAGTCATGGCTGGAGGTGCAGCAGTTGGTGTAAAGGGAGAAAAGCAGGGGGGAAGCACACAGCCCTGTGGAGATCCTGTGCTTACAGTCTGAGTGTCCGAGACAGCTCTCCCCAGCCGCACGCACTGACTCCGGTCTGTCAGGAAGTCTGTGATCCACCTGCAGGTGGAGTCAGGTACATGGAGCAGGGAGAGCTTGTCTTGGAGCAGAGCAGGGAGGATGGTGTTAAATGCAGAGCTGAAGTCCACGAACAGGATCCTGGCGTAGGTTCCTGGGGAGTCCAGGTGCTGCAGGATGAAGTGAAGAGCCAGGTTTATTGCGTCATCTACAGACCTGTTGGCCCTGTAGGCAAACTGCAGGGGGTCCAGGAGGGGGTTGGTGACGGACTTGAGGTGAGATAAAACCAAACGTTCAAAGGTTTTCATGACTACAGATGTGAGAGCTACAGGTCTGTAGTCATATAGTCCTGTGACACGTTGCTTCTTGGGGACAGGGACGATGATGGAGGACTTGAAACAGGCTGGGACGTGGCATGACTCCAGAGAAGAGTTGAAGATCCCTGTGAAGACCGAAGCTAACAATGTCTCAGCGTGGAGGGTGACACAAGGTCTGGGCCTGCAGCCTTATGTGTGTTCAGCCTTTTAAAAAGCCTCCTTACTTCATCCTCTTGTACAGAGATAGCAGGGGGTTGTCGACGGCAGTCCGAAGTCGTTAAACCAGTTGAGCTGGAGGTAGTGTGGAGGATGGAGGAATGTGAGTCCATGACTTCAAAGCGTGAATAGAAGTCGTTCAGATCGTTTGCCAGTTTGAGATTGTCTGTAGAATGAGGTGCTCTGGGCTTGTAATTAGTTATCTTCTAGATGTAAATCACATTTTCTGGATGATTGTTTCCTCTGGTATCAGATGCTGTGCAGCTGGAAGGATTTTTACTGAAACTTTTTTAGTTTGGGGGACTTCCGGTTTTGTGACTAATGGAGTAAGACGTGTTGGGCGGAGCTCCTGCAAATTGTTTTTTCTATAAGGTGCATTTGGGCATTTTTGTGTACCTCGGCTGTCCTCTAAATTTTATAGCGACTCTACTACAGCTCAAGATGCCTCCAAAGCCCAAAAATACGAACAATTCGACAACTACGGTGGCGAGGCCTGGTCCCCCGCCCGCATCCCCGCCTCGGCCTGCTGAGGCCGATCCACCGCGGGGCTCGGCTGGTGGGCGACCACCCTCGGAACAAACCTCCACAGCCCGGAACGTTTATTCCCCGGACTTTAAAGCTGAACTTCTCACTGCACTTCGTGAAGAGATGGTGGGCATTTTCAAGACTGAATTGGAAACGGCGCTGACAAACAATCTGACCCAGATTAAGTCGGAGCTGCACGGCGTGAAGACCGAGCTAAGTGCTAGCATTGCGGCTATCAGGTCGGAGGTGGATGCATTAAGGGTGACTGTTGCAGACATGGAGGGACCGCTGTCTTCATGCGCTGATGAAGTGGTTTCACTCAGGAGCAATGTGGACAGGCTTTCTGTGCAGGTCCTCGCTCTTGACAATAGGTGCGAGGACTTGGAGTCACGATCTCGGCGTAATAACATTAGAATCATAGGACTACCGGAGGAGCGTAACCCAGTCAGCGCTTACATGATTTCCACCCTGCTTAAAGATGCATTCGGCCTGGAGAAGGAGCCGGTTGTGGATCGAGCGCACCGGTCTCTGCAGGCCAGGCCGAAGCCCGGTGAGCGGCCCCGACCCATAATAGCTCGTTTACATTACTACACAGACTGCGCAGATATCTTACGACGTGCCAGAAACAAGCAGCGGGTAACGGTGGGGGATTCTACAATCTCCGTCTTCCCTGATTACACCACTCGGATCGCAAAAGCCCGTGCAGCCTTCAACGACGTCAGACGCCAGCTCAGAGGGGTTCCGGACATACGGTTTGGGCTGCTGCATCCAGCTCGTCTCCGCATCACTAGAGGAGGTGTCACGAAAGAGTTTACTTCACCTGAGGATGCGACTGCCTTCCTGAAAACACTCAACATAAAATAAAACTGGCTTCAACCTTAAAGCTAAATTCTGGTTTGAATGTAAGTATAGCTGAAGCCAGGTTTTTCTTTACACCGGCGTATCTAAAGTGACTTTTGACAGTGATGACTGTAATGCACATTTGAATTATTTCGGTTTTGCATAGTTTAGTTTTGTGTGTGGAGCCGCTCGTGTTGTTCGGTCTGGGCCGGCCCGAGGCATAGGAGGGCTGGGCGACATATATAGTACCTGCTCTGTTATTAGTTACACTTCTGTTCACACGTTTGCAGGAGCTCCAACTGAGTTGGGGTGAATTGAGGGTGACTGTTTGGTCCAAAACCTTAAGCTCAGATGCTGTGCAGCTGGAAGGATTTTTACTGAAACTTTTTTAGTTTTGGACATTTGTTATGATGTGTAACCATGGCAACAAGGCAGTTTTCTACAACCAACAGCAGCTGATTAACATCTCAAAAGCTCAAATAATATCTCCACTACAGCCCAAAATCTCAAATGAGTTGAAAAGGATGTTCTGTGGATGCATTCTCATCTACCTGCCAGCTGTGTTCGAGTGCCTGACCACTGAGATCCTGGAACTAGCAGGAAACACAGCTCATGACAGCGGAAGGACAGGATCGTCCTTCGGCACCTACAGTTGGCTGGCAGCGACGAGGAGCTCGGCAGACTGCTGGGAGGAGTGGCCATCGCTCTGGGAGGAGTTCTGTCCAGCATTTGGGCGGTCCTACAGCCCAAGGTAACGGAGAGGCCAGCCGAGTCTGGGTGGATGGAGGGGACGGCATCAGCAGCCAGTTTCTTAGGATCCACTGTGGGATGGACCTTTACAAGAGATCCTTCCTGTCTACAGCCATCAGCATCTATAACATCTCTTAATGAAATGAGGATAACGAGTTACAACAACAAATAATTTCCCTTTGGGATTATTAAAGTATTTTTGAATTGAATTGAATGTATTTACATACACATATATATGTATGTATTTATATATATATATATATATATA
>NW_023620024.1:0-7636 GCF_014905685.2 Nematolebias whitei
TGGCATTTCCTTCTCCCCAGTCTTCCTCCAGACTCTGGCACCTTGATTTCCGAATGACATGCAAAATTTGCTTTCATCCGAAAAAAGTACTTTGGACCACTGAGCAACAGTCCAGTGCTGCTTCTCTGTAGCCCAGGTCAGGCGCTTCTGCCGCTGTTTCTGGTTCAAAAGTGGCTTGACCTGGGGAATGCGACACCTGTAGACCATTTCCTGCACACGCCTGTGCACGGTGGCTCTGGATGTTTCTACTCTAGACTCAGTCCACTGCTTCCGCAGGTCCCCCAAGGTCTGGAATCGGCCCTTCTCCACAATCCTCCTCAGGGTCCGGTCACCTCTTCTCGTTGTGCAGCGTTTTCTGCCACACTTTTCCCTTCCCACAGACTTCCCACTGAGGTGTCTTGATACAGCACTCTGGGAACAGCCTATTCTTTCAGCAATTTCGTTCTGTGTCTTACCCTCTTGCTTGAGGGTGTCAATGATGGCCTTCTGGACAGCAGTCAGGTTGGCAGTCTTACCCATGATTGCGGTTTTGAGTAATGAACAAGGCTGGGAGTTTTTAAAAGCCTCAGGAATCTTTTGCAGGTGTTTAGAGTTACGTCGTTGATTCAGATGGTTAGGTTAATAGCTTGTTTAGAGAAACTTTTCATGATATGCTAATTTTTTGGGACAGGCATTTTGGGTTTTCATGAGCTGTATGCCATAATCATCAGTATTAAAACAATTAAAGACCTGAAATATTTCAGTTGGTGTGCAATGAATCGGAAATATATGAAAGTTTCATTTTTATCATTACATTATGGAAAATAATGACCTTTATCACAATATGCTAATTTTTTGAGAAGGACCTGTACACAATGTAGCGCTATTAAATGTTGATGGATAAATATAAATTACAATTGAATTAATTCATTAATGATTAATTACTTCAATTTTATTTAGTTCTTGAAGTGTGACAACTTTTGGCTAGCCACTTAAATTATTAAGTATCTTAAAAATAGCAAATACTTACTGCAGGCACATTTGTCTCTGTCTCTTGGCTTTTTATGAAGTTGTCCAGCCAGGACATCATATGAAAAATAGGTGGGACACCTCCATTTGCTCCATCACCACTTTGTCCTCTCATTTTTTTCCTCACCCTAACAAATCTATCCCTGAGGTATTTCCATTTGGCTTTACAAACCGCATCGTCCTTACCCAGGGTCACAGCCACTTCATCCCACGAATTACTTGACCTTTGAAAGTCCTTGTATTCTTTCATTGACGTATCATATAAATTTCTATGTTTTCTTATCTCCTCTAAGAGCCTCTCTTCGAAATTTGCCTCCATTTTCATTCACAAAGTGGGAAATACGGTCTGTGTCGCACAAAAAACAGTTCGATATGAACATAATTCCGGGCACACTGTTCCGTGCCGTTTATTGTGTGACACCGCGTACGCGTATGCGGTCGTAAAAAAATTGAGCTTTGCATGGACATGCCCTGGGGGGTATGCACGTACCTCTGCGTATGGATGTACACGGCAGTATACTGGGGGCTTAACATTCCTTGAAATCATCAGAACATCTGGTCATAGTGGATGTAGTTTGAGCCGTTTGAGTCAAACTGTACAGATGACCTTATGAACAATCTCAGGTTATTGTGGGAGATCATTTGTGATCTGTTACCTCTTGAAATATGTTTTGAGGATGACTCTCAGCTACTGCCACATCAGCTGCAGTTCAGTATCTGACACACTCAGTACTTGTGATTTTTGGTTCAATTAGCTGTGGTGGCCATCTTGAATAGGTCGACTCCTAAAGATAGATTTACTTACAAATATTACTTTTAGAGACATTGACTCAAATCAATCACTAATTTCATAACATCATTTGAGAATGTAAAGGATAAATAAAGAATCATTTTAACTCAGATCAATGAGATTTCTAACTTATTTAGCAGATCTGGTGAGACACGTGAGAAATCAAGGTCCAACCAGTCTCTCATCTCTACTAGTGATGGTCAACAAATTGAACTTGTATCTTCATTCAAATACCTGGGATTTTTAATTGATGACAAATTGTCTTTTAAAGCTCATATTCAGTTTACTGTAAATGTAGTGAACTAGGCCTGAGGTCAAATCCTGACCTTAAGGACCTTATGGGACAGAAGCTGTCATTTCATTGATTTGAATCCAGAAATACAGGTTGACCCATCCTGAGACTTTCTTTCTTGAATTGATCAAGTGAAAGAACACTACTTTCTATTATCATTACTATTTTACAAATGTTTTGATAATCAAATTGTGTTAGTTCAATCCATTTTAAATGTTGAAGTGAACTACTCATTTTTAAATCAACTGTGAAACAGTAATAACCATTTTTAATCCTCATTCAAAGTGGAAATCAAGTTGGAATATGTTACAGAGTAATGATTCAATTTCTTGATCGTCTGTTTGAAATGAGCAAGTTGTGTAAGTTGGTCAAAGTTCAAGTTTCGGTCAACTGCAAGTTTACTGAAAAAGAAATGTCATGTTTAACTTTTACAGCAAGATACTAGAGAATTGACTCCACGAAGTCTGGAATTTTCATAGCAATCTTCTGTCTGTTCTTAAACAATCTTAATCTTTTTCCTTGACTTTTAATAACATCTTACATCACAAAAACACACCTCTGTTTGGTCATCGACCAATCAGAAAGTTCTCAAATGAACCGGAAGTGACCCTTTTTAAAAGTGCAACACTTCCTAGTTCAGGGAAGTTCTGCTGGAGTACAGTAGTTCTCAAAAGTTCTGCGAGAGGTTCCTGCTCCAGTCGAAGTTCTGGAGAGCTCAGTAGTTCTGAGAAGTTCTCGGCAGTTCTGGGAAGAACGCTGAGAGAATGCTGGAATGCAGAATGCTCAGGACAGCTGCGACTAAGCTGAACAAGAGAAGTTCAGAGGAATTATGAAGTCTGTTCTGAATGATCTCACGACTCCGAACGGTTCCCTACTATCCTTACGGAGACGCTGGAAAGTGGCTCGAAGTGGAACTTTACGCCGGAACTGACATAGCTTCAGAAAGGTAAAAAGTCGATCTTCAACCGCAAAGCGTACCGTTGGGACAAGCTGGTCCAAAGGAGCGTGCAGTTCTGGTTATAACAGACAAATTCCCTCACCCATCTCTCTCAAGATAAACTTCATTTTCATCTTTAAAATTCTTCTATTCTGCTAGCAAATCATTCCAGATATTTTCAGAAATGTCTGTGGTGAAGCAAGGTTTTCAACCATCGCCGTATGGTCTTCCTTGTAAAACTTGCTAAATTAAGCCATGTTGTTATTTTCATATTTTGCCAAATTAATGTAAATGTGTGATGTTAAACTTTGATTCTGTAAATAAATGACGCATTCATTTGATGGGTCAAAGAAAATTAACGTCTCACGTTACGTTTTTAATAATTCAATGCACTATACATATACAGTCCAGAAAAATGAAAGAATCCGTTTAATTTATGAATATATATCAGCATATGTTCATCTACATAAATAAACTGAAGCTTTTACTTGGATTTTATTTTCAGAATAAATCCTGCTTTTCTTTTAGGGTAAAACAGAAATTGGTGGAGTCAACTTTTCTTCTGATTATTGACTATGGTGATGTATTATACATGAACGCCTCTGCTCAATGTCGTCACATGCTGGATAGCGTGTATCGTGGCGCTTTGTGGTTTATTACAAATTATGGAGCCCTAACTCATCACTGTCTCTTGTATGAAAAGGTAAAATGGCCGTCTCTGCATGTACGTCGGCTTGACCATTGGTATGTTTTGATTTACAAGACTATTCTTAAGTTGACAGCACCTTATCTTTCATCTTTGTTAACTTTAAACAACACGACCTACAGCCTCCGGTCTCAAGACTTTTTAAATTTTAGTTTATTTTAATCCTCGTGTCAGAACAGAAAGGGCCAAGAAAGCCTTTAGCTTTTCTGCTCCAACCTCATGAAATAGTTTACAATCAAAGCTTAAACTTGGAACATTAGTATCTCTGAATGTATTTAATACCATGATAGATCCTTTTTACTGAAGTTGCAAAAGTTTAATTGTTTTAATTGAGTTGTTTGTTATTTAAGTCTATGTTTATTCTGACTATGTTGTAACTGTGTTTTTTACTGACTGTTTTTTTTCCTCTCTCTGTCAGTCTTGACCAGGTCTCTCTTGTAAAAGAGCTCTTTTGATCTCAATGGGACAAACCTGGTTCAATAAAGGTTATGATGATGATGAAATGGTTCCACGAGCAGCTCTGAGGCTTGAATGCCGGGTCCTGTTTGTGAATGAGAACTGGTTCTCAAACATTTCACCTGGTAAAATCAGATCAAATCAAATGTCAGAGAGAACAACAAAGTCCATGCTCAATAATCCAGGTTTACAATCCAACATTATTCATTCAGGTCATCTGGACAGTTTCAAGAAACTCCTCCCTCACTGAATAGAAACACAGCCCCTCACGTGCTGCTTTACACAAACTTACTAACGTCGTGAAGGCAGCACAGCTGAAGAGGATTATTATTTAATATATGTAAATAGTTTAATTTTTAGACATTTATGTTGTACAGTTACAGCTGTTTGTTAATAAATGTGCCTGTGTGACAACTGAGACAAAGCTTTGACTCAAATATATTTTTGTTATTAATTTATGGAAAGAAAAAAATATTGAGATATATATCATATATCACTATTTATCTTAAAATATCGAGATTATTTTAAGAAAATATTTTGGTCCATATCGCCCAGCCCTTGAACAAACAAATGACCATACAAACTGTGACAAAAGCAAAAATATTATGGATCCATATGCACAAGCGGACATTAAAAATTATCTTGTAGTTTGGCAGCAAATATGACATCATTCACAGCTTTTATTTTGAAAACACTTGCAACCATTACTACTGTAAATCATAGTGTTTGCTTGCACAACAAAACCATCATTTTGGAAGTGGAGGCTGCATGACGGTAGTTTTTACTGCCCGACGTTCTCAGAGTTGGGGCAGGAGCTACATGTCAGACCACCACCAACCACACGTTGTTTTCTGTTACAGATGAAGTTCATGTTAATAAATGGTGTGAAGCTGAGAAGAGTTCCTGGGTGAGTGATCCATCAGTTCGCTGGTATCAAACCAAACGTCAGGGTTACATAGGTATGTATTTATGTGCGTATTTAGGTATGTATTTATGTGCGTATTTAGGTATGTATTTATTTACTGCAGTTTAGGCCCTGTTTACACGGACACGATGGGAGGAAACGTAGGTTTTTTCATATGTTACTTGGAGGAAAAGATCTGTGTTGACACAGACAAATTTTGTGTTTTCATACAACCTGAGGAATCTCCCCCGCCCTCCTGAATCCGCTGTAGTTACCTTCAGTTACCTGTAGTTACCTGTAGGTACCTGTAATTACCTGTAGTTATCATGCCGGGTCATTAGTTGGCGCTGTGAATTTTGTACATTCACCTAATGTGCATGCGTGCTGCCTCGGCCCGCTCCTTTCCTCTGGGCTAAAAGCTCAGCTAACAACATCTTAAGTTAAAGCTGGATTTTGGATAAGAGTCGACAGATTTTTACGCCAAGTGGGACCGCTTCATCTAACAGCTCCACACCGGTCGCTGAGCGGACCAGAACCGAGTCGACGACGATGATGATGTCAATCTTTACTCCGTGATAATCAGCAGTCGATTTACAGCAGGTAAATCAACGTTCTCAATAATGTTAGCTTGTGTTTACTTCGGTTACAAAACAACCAACTGAGTTTTTATTTTTCCTGCGAGGAGAAGCTGTCCTCCCACCAGGCGGGACGGTTCTGAACGAGCCTCGGCCCAGGTGCAGTGCAGGAGGACGTCGAAGAGAGAAATGTCATGTTGGATGAACTATTCATTTAAAATTCCCCTCATTTCTTCTTTCCAATCCATTGAATGTTTTAAGCTGCATTAAGCAAAGGAGTGACAGCCTGTTCAAGCCAGAAAAACAACATGTCTCCAGAATCCAGGATGAAAACAGAGAGCAGAGTCCAGTTCATGTAGTTTACAGTTCAGTTAATGTGTTTTTAATAGTGTGTTCAGTTTAATTATCAGTGTTTGTGTGACATACAGTTTGTGATGTTGAATAAATAAATAAAAATTAAACCTGATGTCTTCATTTTCAACTTTAATAACATGCAACATGTTTTGCATCGTTTAAATCATATAACTTGAGTCCAGATAGCTTCATTTAGCTCAGATAACTTCATTATATATCTCCCACGCTAACATTAATACTGTTTATTATTGTTAAACTGTTATTATTTAGCACATTTAGTATGTTATAGTGCAGCGCGACACATGAAATATCCGCCTGCCTCGTTCTATAAACAGCGATATTAGAACTGGATCTGTCTGGTGCCTCTTCCGACACAGATGTTGGTCACAGCAGCTGCATTCAGGTGTAGATTAATTAAATATGAGACTCAAAATATATTCCATCAGTCGTAGCTCAGAAAGCAGTGTGTCCGCTGCCATGTTGTTGATAGAAATATGTTGTCTGTCTGCGCGTGCGTGTGCGCATGTGGTTTAACACAAAGCCTCAGAGGGAGATGTTTATGTTGTCAGTGGGCGGTCAGTGAAAAACCTCCACTCTGGAAGGTGGGTTCAGAAACCTCCAGATTCAAAGAGGGGGGCACTGGTATCGTGTAAATGAACAGCAGAACCGCAGAGAGAAAGGAGCAGATTCACTCAAAATACGCGCCGTGTAAACGGCCCCTTAAAGTGAAGTGTGGAGCTGAACTGTGTTAGGAACCGTCTGGATCCTGCAGTGAAGCTGTCCGTGATTCAGACTTGTTGAAAACAAGCTTGCTCTTCTTCACAGCTTGTTGTTACCGCATCACGATGCGTTCAATTTCAACTAGAAAATACAATTCTCTACACTGGGGGTGTTCAATTAAAACTTGCTGAGGTCCAGTTAATAAAATTTCTTCCTAGTGAAAGGTCCGAACAAAAGTCCAACGTTTGTCTTTTATAGTTTTGCCTCCCCGTATTCACATTTTCACTGTTAACAAACTGCACTGTAGTAAACAACTAGCTCTTTTACCATATTTAAAAGTAGTCCCAGACAAATAGTGCCCTGAGACGACTTCTGTTGTGAGTTGGTGCTATATAAATAAACTGAATAGAATTTAAATAAATTTAGGGCCTTTATTTCAGATTAAAACAGAAAGCTCAGAATAAAATACATGTTAAATGTGCAAACAGAGCCTAATAAGACCTTTTCTCTCATGTTGAAGGCTTAATTTTTTTTTATTCAACCTTTTTTTAGACAGGTAAATCCCATTAAGCCTCGAGGACTCATTTACAAGAGAGACCTGATTTCAACAAAGAATGATGACAACAGTGACAACTATAGACAGTTATAAAAAGTCATACAATTGTTTTTTTTGTTGTTGTTGTTTTTAAACAAATGGGATGGCTAAAAAAGTAACAAAAAACAGCTAGATTCTTCCGGCTCGCCAGAAGTTAACTTACACTTAAAGTAATAAAGTTAACATCTTTAGAAAACAGAAAATAATTTAAAAAGTGTCTCTTTTAGTATATAAAAGTGTAAACAGAGCAAGTAAAGATTTTTTTATTTTATTTTTTTGCTTAGAGGCACCAACCTATA
>NW_023620025.1:0-7635 GCF_014905685.2 Nematolebias whitei
AGGCCCCCCAGTACATCACTGAAATGTTGATTCCTTATTCTCCAGCCCGCACCTTTTGGTCTTCAGCGCTGAACCTTCTTAAGGTTCCTAAGACCCGGTTTAAAACTCGGGGTGACCTGTCCTTTCAGGCCGTAGCCCCCCGGCTGTGGAATGCCCTGCCCCTGTCTCTTCGTGTGACCTTCTCTGTTGATTTCTCTGTTGATTCTTTTAAAACGCAGCTGTAGTGAACCTAACCTGATGTCAAAACTAAGCCTAAGGTCAAAACCCTTGACCTTAAGAACCTTGTGGGACAGAAACTGTCATTTCATTGATCTGCATCCAGAAATACAGTTTGACCCATCCTGAGACTTTCTTTCTTGAATTAATCAAGTAGAAATGACAATTCTCTATGATCATTACTATTTTACAAATGTTTTGATAATCAAATTGTGTTAGTTCAAACAATATTTACAGGTTGAAGAGAGCTACTCATTTTTATCTACTTAAACAGCAGTAATGATTTTTATTCCTCATTCAAAGAAGAAATCAGGGTAATATGCATTTCTTGATTTTTCTGTATTCAATGAGCAAATTTGTAAGTGTGTTAAAGTTCAGGTTTCGGTCAACTAAGAAGTTTACTGAAAAGAAATGTCATGTTTAACTTTTACAGCAAGATACTGAGTAGAGACTCCACGAAGTCTGGTTTTCTCCAATAATCTTTCTGTCTGTTTTAAACAATCTTAATCTCTATCCTTGACTTTCCATAACACCTTACATCACAAACCACACCTCTGTTCTGGTCCATCCACGAATCAGAAAGCTCTCAAATGAACCGGAAGTATAGCCCGTTTAAATGTGGCGACTTCCCAGTTCAACAGGGGGAAGTTTTTCAGAGCTTGAAAGAGTTTCCTGGAGAAGAGTTCCAGAGTTTAACTCTCTGAAGAGAGTTAACACTAGAAGTCCCAGAGAAGGGTCATTTAACATTTCTACCTTTGGAACCCAGAGACGGGTCGAGTGACCTGAAGGATTTTAGCTAACATCCTATAATGAGCTGTTAACAGGCGCTTTTGTTGTGTAAATAAGGCCATTACTGGTGCACCACAGGAGGGGGCACGCTTAACTCCCAACTAACTGTTTTCCATTGACTTTAGCCATTTAGTTTCTAGTTAGTTATATTCAGTTTATTGTATTTTATAATATGAAGATTTTTTATATATATATTGGTGGCACGTTGTTGCACATTTTGAACAAATTGAAGTCGATTTACCGTTTATTTTTCAATTGGTTTGGCTCATTTCTTGAAACCGAGATGACATTCTCAAAACACCATGTGAAACACAACTCAAGAGACTTTGCATTTTGAGGTTACTGACAATTTGTATGAAACACATATTTTGTTTTGATATATATAGTATTTAGCTTAGTTTTGAGCAAAAAAGCACAGGCCATAAGCAATTGTGTGTAAGTCAAGAGGACTAAAACTTCAGCATGAGAAATATAAAAAACAACAACCGTTATTTGTTTCCATGCTTTTTATTTTTGTCATAAAAATACAAGGGATAAAACAATTCTACACATATTTACACTATGCTCTAGTGGGTGGGCTGCGTGTGTGTGAGTGGCATGTCCTCCTTGTGTGACTGGCATTTCAGCACTCACTCAGCAGTCCATCTGCACTGTCGAAACATACCTGGCACTGCCAGGGTATGTCCCTGGTACATTTGCCACATGTGTATTTGTAGCAGTTGACGCATCTCACAGTTGCACAATTGTTCGTGCATCGATGTTTGATCTGACACTTTGCCCTTTTGCCAGGGCTGGGTGTGGAAGGTTGTTGCTGAAGCAGTTTCTCCTTGCGTGCCTTCTTCTAACAATTAATTTGGCTATTTTTTTCTAAACTGTCATTTTGAACCCACTTCTCTTTTTTCTGAAAGAAAAACATTACTAAAATCTTTTAGAAAAACTTTTGCATATATCTTGAAACAGATTGTATGTTTTGCAAACTTTTGTTTTGTTTTGTTCATTTGGCAAAATGACCTGGATAATGCATCTCTCCCAAAACACTTCATGTATGCTTCAAAACAAAATATGTGTTTCATACAAATTGTCAGTAACCTCAAAATGCAAAGTCTCTTGAGTTGTGTTTCACTTGGTGTTTTGAGAATGTCATCTCGGTTTCAAGAAATGAGCCAAACCAATTGAAAAATAAACGGTAAATCGACTTCAATTTGTTCAAAATGTGCACCAACGTGCCACCAAGAGATATAAGTTCAAAATATAACCAGTTGATTTCGCATCTGTTTGGAGTATTAGACGGACGTTTGTATGAGTTCAGCTTATCTCTCCCCTGCTGATTCCTAAGGCAATGGCCACATTTACAAATGAAAGGATGCTAATTGGAGCCATCAGAGTTGTCCGGTTTGGAGCACTACTTTGACTAAGGCTGCGCTTTTTTGCGCAAGTGAACCTGGCTTCTAAATCCCCCGCTCCCTGGATTGGACATTGGAATGCAGTCTGGTGAGGTGGGTGTGTCTGAGTTACTTGTGTGCATATTTAAAACAAATGGCAGTTAATGGCCCGCAAATTGTTGAGGAGAAGGAGGGGGTTTGTCCTCAGGATCTTGAAAATCTAGTCACTCTAGTGCTAAGGGTCTTTTGACCCTTTTTCAGGACTTCTGGGGGGAGGTCGAAATTCCTGGGACTTCTAGTGTTAAAGAGTTTGGGAGTTCTTGGATGCAAACGCAGGCATTCAGGAGGCTTCTATTAGGAGCAAGCTGAACCAAGAGACGATTGTGGGAATTATAACTTCTGTTTGGATAACTTCACACGACTCCTAAGGTTCTTAGCTGTCCTCCCGGAGACGCTGAAAGAGTCAAAAGGAGAACTCTACACCGACGCTGATTCTATCATCTGCAAGGTAAAAGTTCTATTTCGACCAAGCGTACCGTTGGCCAAGCTGATTTTCCAAAGAGCGTGTTGTTCTGGTACTACAGATAAATTCCCTCACACATCTCTCTGTAAGATAAATCTCCATTTTCCATCTTTAAACTCTCCTTTCTGCTAGAAAATTAATCCAGATGTTTTCATTAATGTCTGTGGTGAAGCAACGGAAAATCATGGCCGTATGGTTTTCTTGTTTGTAAAACTGATTAATTGATGTCTGCCGTTTTAGCTGAAAAGTGAAAACAATCGCCGTATTGTTCTCACTTCCTGTAAAACTATGCTGTTGTTATTTTCATATTTTGCCAAATTAATGTAAATGTTTGATGTTAAACTTTGATTCTGTAAATAAATGACCGCATTCATTTTGATGGGTCAAAGATAAATAACGTCTCTCGTTACATTTCTGTTAAATTCAATGCACGCATGCTACACAGTCAGAAAAATGAAGAACCCGTTTAATGTATGAATATATCTCAGCATCTGTTCATACTACACAGCTAAAGACATTATTATTTCGACAACCTTTAACTTAATTGTTTTACTGTTTTTATAAATGAGCTGTTATTATTTTTGTTTTATTTTAAGCCTTTATTTTTTATTGTTGTACAGCACTTTGTGATTATATCTATGATAAGTGCTATATAAATAAAGTTTACTTACTTACTTAATTACTTACTAAGGAGGGAGAGAAACTGAAACATTCATTCCTAAGGTGCTCAGGTCCAAAAACCAAAACCTCAGTTTTGTCTGTGTTCAACAGGAGAAAATTAAGGGTCATCCAGGTTTTTATGTCTTTAAGACATGCTTGTAGTCTAAGTAACTGATTGGATTCATTGGATTTAATGGACAAATATAATTGTGTGTCATCAGCATAACAATGGAAATGTATCCCATGCTGTTTAAAAATTTTACCTAATGGAAGCATATATAAAGTAAAGAGTATTAGCCCAAGCACTGAGCCCTGAGGAACTCCATGACTAGCTTTGGTGTATGAAGAAGATTTATTATTTACATTTACAAACTGGAATCTATCAGATAGGCATGATTTAAACCATTTTAGAGCTGTTCCTGTAATCCCAACATCATATTCAAGTCTCTGTAGTAAAATATTGTGATCAACTGTATCAAATGCAGCACTGAGGTCTAACAGGACCAGTACAGACACAAGTCCATTGTCTGAGGCCATGAGAATATCATTAGTGACTTTTACTAGTGCTGTTTCTGTGCTATGATGAGCTCTAAACCCTGACTGAAACTCTTCAGATTATTTCTTTGTAGATGTTCACACAACTGACCTGCAACTATTTTCTCTAGAATTTTTGAGATGAAAGTTACATTAGATATAGGTCTATAGTTGGCCAGAATTTCTGAATCAAGATCAGACTTTTTAAGTAAAAGTTTAATTACAGCAACCTTAAAGCTCTGTGGTACATAACCATCCATTAAAGACAAATTAAGTAGATCCAAAATGTGGACATTAATTAGTGGAAATACCTCTTTAAACAGTCTGGTTGGGATGGGATCTAGCAGGCATGTGGATGGTTTGGATGAGGTTATTATTTTTGACAATTCAGAGTCAGAGTCAGAGTTTCTTTATTGTCATTCGCACCTCATGTGGTACATGTGGTGGAGCGAAATTATGTACACAGGGTCCCAATCAGAGCTCAACAGGACAAAAACTGTCCAAACATAAATCAGGCTCTAGTGAAATTATTAAAGTTGTCTCATTTGACAGGGGACTAGAGATAGTAGAAGGAAGGATGGTTTGAATTTTCTCTCTAATTGAAATAATTTTATTTATAAAGAATCTCATGAAGTCATCACTACTTATAGTTGTAGGGATACATGGTTCAACAGAAATGGGACTTTTAATTAGTCTAGCAATAGTACTAAACACAAACCTAGGGTTATTTTTATTCTCCTCTATTAAAGATGAGTAATATAAAGTTCTAGCTTTACGGAGAGCTTTTTTATATGTTAGCAGAATATCTTTCCAAGTTAAATAAAATTCTTCAACATTAGTAGAGCACCATTTTCTCTCCTGGTTTCTAGATGCTGCTTTAAAGTATGTAACTCAGAATTGAACCAAGGAGCCAGTTTCCTCTGATTGATTACTTTCTTTTTCAGTGGAGCAATTTTATCAAGTGAAGTTTGTATTGAAGTTGTAAGATGATCAACTAGATGATCTAAGTCTCTGTTCTCTGATGCATTACTCTGCAAGACAGAGGAAAACATTGATGGAAGAGATTGTTTAAATTTGGTTACAGCATTTTCTGATAAGCACCTGCTGAGATGAAATTTACTCTCAGTGACTGTGTAGTCATTTAATGTAAACTCAAAGTTATTAAAAAATGGTCGGACAGAACAGGATTTTGAGGAACTATTACCAAGTCCTTAATCTCTATACCATAGGTCAGAACTAAATCAAGAGTGTGATGATAAGAATGAGTAGATGTGCGGACGTTTTGGGTAAAACCAAATGAGTCTATTAAATTATTAAAGGCTATGATTAAACTATCACTCTCAACATCTACATGAATATTGAAATCACCCATTATGATGATTTTATCAGTATTTAATAATAAGTCAGTTAATAATTCTGAGAATTCAGACAAAACCTGAGAGTAAGCTCCTGGTGGACGATATATAACAACTAGTAAAAGTGGCTTTTCTGATTTCCATTTTGGATGAGAGACTGAGGGACAGCGATTCAAAAGAATCATAACTAATTACTGGTTTAGCAATAATCAATAATCTTGACTGAAAAATAGAAGCTACTCCTCCACCTCGGCCAGTTGTTCTAGGAACATGAAAATTTAAATAATTAACAGGAGTGGATTCATTTATACCAACAAAATCCTCCTGTTGTAGCCAAGTTTCTGTCAGACAAAATAAATCAATATGATGATCAGTTATCAGTTCATTAACTAACAGGGATTTAGAGGAAATAGATCTGATGTTCAATAATCCACATTTAATGATTTTATGATTTTGCTCTGGTAAAGTAACTGTGTTTATTTTAATCAGATTTTTATGGTTTATATTTTTAGAGCTGATTTTTGGTTTATTTAATTTGAGCCGTGGGCGAGTTGACACTTTTTCAATGGGGGTGTGGGTGGTGTACAGAGGAGAAGCAGCAGAGAGGTGGAGGACTACATTAGAACCCTAAGTGAAGGACCAGATCGATTAAATAAAAATCGATCTAAAGCCTCTCTTCAGAAAGCACTAAGAGGCCCATTGGGAGGAATTTTCATTTAAGCCACTCACACATCTATTAATAAAAACACAACGCAAAAAGTACTTTAAATAATATGGGAAACCATAACAGTAAGTCCTTTTCGGAGGCAGAGATAAAAGATGTTAAATTTATGAGTCAAAAACACTCTGATTCAACCAAATATTTAGAAAAATGGGAAAAAAAACAGTATAAAATTGAGCCCACACTAAAACCAGACACCTGAAAAATTATGATAATACTGCAAGACAAAGCAGCAATGAAAGAAGGAAAAAAAGAAAAAATAGAAGACCAACTAAAATATGCTAAATTATGGCAAACAGAGTCCCTCTTGAGAAGAGAACAGATTAATAAAGTTAAAGCAGAGCGAAAGACTAAACAAGAAACAAAAACTGCTGCTTTGTTTATGAAGATAATAAGACCATGACTGTAGCACAACATCCTGCTATAATCCACAATCCTGATAACGCTGCAGGTGCCGCAGAAGTAGAGCCCCCTCCACCCAGATATATGCCTGTTCTATATCCCACATTAAATGAAGCAACTTTAAAAGTTGAAACAGAAGACACAAAACCTTAAGGTGTTGTAACCCGCTCTCATGATCATAAGCAAATTAAACCTGACAAAGATACCAAAAGAAAGAAGCCCTCTCAATCAGCAGACACATTTCCCATGGTACAGGTTCCAAATCCTGGTGTGGGAGATGGAAACAACAGATTTGTATTTGTTTTTAGACCATGGGCATTAGCAGTTGAAGGAGTAGTGAATGTTTGTGAGGAATATATTATATGTGAATGTTATAGTAGAATATGATAAATAAGATTGGCATATCTAATAAGTGTTAGACATATGATTATTTTATTATTGACATTGTAGTGCCCACTAAAAATAGGAATAGCGCTAATATTTTGTGTCTTTTTCATCTGTATAATAAGAGTTTGCAGGTCGTCATGATTTAACCTTGCACTATTAGATTGGATCATGTGTGCATAAGTAATCTTCCATGGTAGATTTTTATCTGTGTAAATTCTAGCAATTTTTGATTTCTTCAGTGGGACAGATAAGATGCAGGATGTCCAGACACATCCTGGCGCTAGTTTAAGACTGATAACTGTTCCATCTTGTCGTTACAAAAGCTGCTTACTTGTATTTCTGATTTCATAATGTTTTTCTTCAATTTTATTTGTGTTTTGTTGTTGACGTACATGTGTAGTGATCAGTGCTGTGAAGTCTAGTTGACTTTCTTTTGGATGTTGGTCCAGGTGGTTCACCTGAGGTAGAATGCTGACGTGTTTATTTTTATTAAATAAAATTGCAGGGTCTGTTGTGGGTGATGACAGCTCTCATCTGGACTCAAGGAAGGAAAGGAGATTTTCTGTGAGAGTGGTGTTTCTCTAGTAATTTCAATTATAAATCATAATTAAAATACTGGAAGTGCCATAACGACCTTAGAATTTCTATTCATATGAGGGACAGTTG
>NW_023620026.1:0-7630 GCF_014905685.2 Nematolebias whitei
CACCGATGTAGGTCCAGGTCCAGGCACCGAGGCCCGGGCACCGAGGACTCACACCACCCAGGCCAAGGCCCGACAGGGCCAGAGGACCCGAGCCCCACCAGGCAGACACCAGGCCGAGCCGACACACGCCCAAGCGCCCAGCCCCCGATACCAAGGGCCCCAAGCGCGCCGGCAGGCAAGGGCACACCCCACCAGGGGGCCGCGCGATAGGGGCGCGATGCCAAGCACCCCCAGTTGTATCAAAGAGGGGGCAGTCCGAGTCTCAGCCTAACAAATACCCATTCATACACATACACAATCACACTATCCCAACCTCAATCTCACATTCATTCACTCAAAGACATACAATAACGATACATTTCATTCTTATTCCCGATACACACTCTATACCCCCCAGGTCCAAGACATGTACCCGCCCTCTACAGGGGGCAGCCCATGCCCAAACCCAGGAGGTAAACCCATTCATTCTTGAGTGGAGAAGAGCCAATACCCCAGACCCGGCCCAGGCCATGCCCCGCCGACAGGATACCCCCCCACCATGAAGAGGACACGCCACCGACCACCCCCACACACTGCCAACAACCAAGCACGCACCCCCAGCCGACCGCCCGCCAGGCCCCGGCAGCCACCCTGGCCAGCGGGCCAACCATGGCACCCAAGAGCCAAGCTCAGGGGGTCCAAACAACCCCAGGGAGAGCACAGCGCCAGCACCGCCCATGGCAACCCCCAGACCCTGAACCCCCACATAGTCCTGGTCAACACCCGACGGCCTGCCCTTCTCCCGGACCCCACCCCCGGAATGGCAGTCAGGGAACTAGGTGGGTAGGAAGAGGAGAAAAAAAAAAATAATAAAATAAATAAATAACTAAAAATAAGACCCCGACACATACACCCCCACCCCTAGATGTGCTGTTGATGTGTGTTGTTGTATAGTGCCATTAAAAAGGAAAGAAGAAGGAGCAAAGGCTGGCATGGTGCCAGTTTCCCCTCCACCCCAACTCTATCCAAACCCTAGTGTCTAAATGCAACCGTTGTGAGCACAGGCACAGGGGGTGAGAGTAAGGTCATCCCACCACCCATAGCCATGTGCCCACCTCAAATTCCTATATATGAATGTCATGAGGATGTTATGAATGAATGTCTAAGGTGTACAATAAAATTGAGTCCCAGGTGGCTATGGTCAACAAAGATGTAAAATTGTTGCAGCACACCCGAGCCCAAACAACCCTAAATGTATGGAATTGAAATGAAGAGGGTGGAGGTGCATGGTGAGGGATGGGGAGAAATAACTGTGAGAGCAAATGCTCCCACAGGGGGTCAGCTCCCCCACTGACCCAACAGCCCCCCCCCCCCCCCCCCCCCCGCCCCACCCCCCCCCCCCCCCAGCCCCCCAAGGTCCACCCAGGGATTGAGGCCAAGACACCTCTCCATCTGGACCGACCGTCAGGCCCGCTGAGCTCCAGACCAGAGAGGGACAGAGCCCCGAGGGCCGCCAGAAGCTGCACCAGCAGCCTACACACCCGAGGGCCACCAGGACCCCCACAGATCGCAGTCAGCCCGCTACCAGATGGAGCCAAACCCCACCAGGACGACCCGGCCAAGAGCGCCCGCCCAACCGCCGACAGTGCCAGGAAGCACCGGGATCGAGCCCCCACCACAGGAAAGGGGCCAGCCAGCCGGCCATGCACAGTCCCGGGCCGCCCCCAAGGACATCCACCCCATCCCCACTCCAGAAGAAATACTACACCCACCCCTCATTCGGACATCTCTCAAAACACATAGCACACTAGACACCTAGGCTGGGTCAAACTACCCCCTCCTAGGGGCTACTGGTCACGCCCCCAAACACCCAACCCCCCAGCCCATGACCCACAACCCACCAGCGAGCCGAAGGCCCCCGCCCAGAACTGGGCACCAGAACGCAAGCCGGCCCAGAGCCCGGCAACCCGCCCGCCAGAGCCCAAGATCCCCGAACCCCACAGGCCCAAGCCCGGGGGCGACAAGCCCCCAGAACCCCAAGCCCCCGCGCCCACCCCGAACCCACATCAGCACAGCCAGGCTACCAGATCGGTGACCCACGACCGCCGCCATAGACCACCTGAGGGCCTGCATGCAGCCACCAGCAGACATCCCCCAGAACCACCCAGGCCCTCCCCAGAGGGAAAGCAGTGCCCCCCTGCCCAGGTACCCCCAAGAGCCCAGCCCCCGGCAACCCCCCCGGGGCCCCAAACCCATACACCCACCTCCACATCAACCCCAAGGCCCCACAAGGTCAGATCCCAGACTACCCACCCTCACTATGTAACGGAGCCGATCAAAGGAGCCCACAGAGATTGATCCAATGTGTCGGCAGATGCTGTTTCAAGACTAATATGATCTAACAGCAGATTTTTATACTGATTAATACTAAGATTATTTTTATTTTTCCAATTCAGGAGTATGGTTTTCTTTGCGATGCATAAGGCAGTGAAAATCATGCGACATGTATTTTTTTCCAGGGTAACATCTTCCAAGATAGCCAATAAGCAAACAGACGGAGAGAGTGGAATATTACATTTCAGACATTTAGACAAGTCTTCACAAACCTGGACCCAGAACCTCTGAACGGGTGGGCAGAACCAGAGTGCATGGATATAATCATCAGGAATATTGCCTGTGCACTGTGAGCAGTTGTTAGATGATGTAAATCCCATCCGAAACATTCGCTGACCTGTATAATGTACTCTATAAAGAACTTTATACTGTATTAATTGTAAGTTGGAGATTCTAGTCATTTTAAATGTTCTTAAACATATTTGAGACCAGGTGTTTTGGTCAAAATTGATTGATAAATCTGACTCCCATTTTGCAACAGGTAACATTATGGAGTCATTGATTCTAGACAATTTCTTGTATATTTTAGATAATAATTTGGGGGGTTTAAGATTAAGGAACTCTAACACACATATTGGTGTTTCTAACAAAGTTTTATTAAGCTTAAATTTCTTTTTTATGATAGACTTAATTTGTTGATATTGTAAGAAGTATTTATTTTCAATGTCAAATTGTATTATTAAATTATTAAATGGAATAAAGTCTACACCTTCATATATGTGTTCCAGACGTTCAATTCCCTTGACTCTCCAACCTGGGAAATTTAACATATTATTTTCTTGTAGGATGTCAGGATTGTTCCAGATGGGTGTATGTCTACAGGGGAGTAGTGAAGATTTTGTCATTTTCAAATACTCCCACCATGCTGTCAGAGAAGAGCTAATACTGATGCTTTTAAAGCAAACATGTCTTTTTATATTTGTGCTAATAAACGGTAGATCTGAAATCTTAATATTATTGCATAAAGTTTGTTCTATGTCTATCCAAGTTTCATCTAATGTATTTGGATTTAACCACTTTGAGATATATTGTAACCTATTGGCTAAATAGTAGTGATAGAAGTTGGGAAGTTCTAATCCTCCGGTATCTTTGGATTTCTGTAATGCTTTTAAGCTAATACGTGGAGTTTTGTTTTTCCAAAGGAATTTAGATATCAAAGAGTCCAGTGACTTAAACCATTCAGTTGAAGGTTTATTTGGAATCATTGAGAATAAATAGTTTATTTTCGGCAGGACCATCATTTTTACTGAGGCAACTCTTCCCATAAGTGATATGGGCAGAGATTTCCATCTAGTAAGATCATCTTCAATGTTCTTTAAAATTGGGATATGATTCAATTTTATTAAGTCTTCTAATCTAGGAGAAATATTAATGCCCAAGTATGTAATGTTACCTGATTGTAGTCGTTCATTGAGAGAAGTATTAAACACGCAGTTTATTGGAAGAGCTGTGGATTTTGACCAATTTATAGAATAATCAGAAACTTTTGAGAATGAGTTTATTAATTCGATAAGATTAGATATTGACTTTTCTGTGTTCTGAAGAAAAAGTAAGACATCGTCAGCATAAAGACTAATTTTATGTTCTATATTTCTACACAGTATACCTTTAATATCAGCAGTTTGTCTTATTGCTGCTGCTAAAGGTTCAATAAAAATAGCAAATAGTGCAGGTGAAAGTGGACATCCCTGCCTGGTCCCCCTCTGTAAACAGAAGCTTGAAGATATTTGATTATTTGTCCTGACACATGCTCTTGGTGAGTTATATAATATTTTTAACCAATTAATGAAATGGTCCCCAAAACCAAATTTACTCAATGTAGAAAATAAAAATTTCCAGTTTACCCTATCAAATGCTTTTTCTGCGTCCAAAGACAAAATAGCCGTTTCAATATTTTTACTATATGAATACTCTATTAAATTATATAATCTGCGTGTATTTGTGGTCGAGTGTCTTCCTTTTATGAATCCAGTTTGGTCAGGATGAATAATGAGAGGAATTATTTTCTCTAATCTTTTAGAGAGGACTTTACTAATTATTTTAACATCTACATTAATAAGAGAGATGGGGCGATAACTGGTAGGTAGTACTGGGTCTTTGCCTGGTTTTAATAGTAGACTAATGTTGGCTGAGTTCATATGTGTTGGAAACCTGCCATTTTCTTCTGACTCATGTAGCATTCTGTGAAATATTGGTTCCAGGATGTTCCAGAACTCTTTATAAAATTCTGCTGGATATCCATCTGGGCCTGGAGATTTCTTATTAGGCATGTTTTTAATGGCTTCACGGAGCTCATCTGATGTTAATGGTGAGTCTAGTTCTGAAGATTGACTACTGTCTAGTTTTGGAAGTATTACTCTCTCCAAGAATTGATTAATATCTTCATCTGTTGGGTTTATTTGTGGAGTATATAGAGTTTTATAGAAATCTCTAAAAACACTATTTACTTTTTCCTCGTCATAAGTTATGTTACCATTTGTGTCTTTAATACCATATATAGACGTTTTTTCTTTATTTAATTTGAGTTGATTAGCTAAAAAGCTACCGGATTTATTACTGTGTTCAAAATGTTCCAAGCGAAGTCTTTGTACTAAGAATTTGTTTTTTTTGTCAATACATTCATTTAGTTCTAATTTTATCTTGCGTAGTTTTGTCTGTGTTTCCTCTCCTTGTAAACTTTCTAATAATTTGATAGATTTCTCTAAATCCTCAATACGTTTATTTTCTTTTTTCTTTTTGTTTGTTGCGTAGGACATTATTTTCCCTCTCATAACTGTTTTCCCAGCCTCCCAGAGTGTACACGCTGATGTACCTGGCAAGTCATTAAACTCTAAATACGATGTCCATTCATTTTTAAAGTATTGTATAAATTCTTCATCCATAAGCAGTGAGGTATTTAATCTCCAGTTTATACTTTTTGGGATTTCTTTCTTATTATCTAAATTTAAAGTAACTGGTGCATGATCACTGACAGCAATAGGGTGTATCTTAGTGTCTGAAATGTTGGTCAGCAATGAGTTGCTGATTATAAAATAATCCAAACGAGAGTAAGAGTGATGCACATGTGAAAAGAAAGAATACTCTTTACTATTAGGGTGAAGAGACCGCCATGCATCGCAGAGTCCATAATCACTCATGTACTGTTTAACTACATTTATGGATTGCCAACTGCGTTGAGCTCCTACTGCATTCAGCCTGTCTATTTTGTTATCTAGACCAAAGTTAAGATCACCTCCCAGTACCAGCGAGCAATCCATGTGATTTGATAGAGTAGAAAAGAGATCATGAAAAAAAGCAGCATCGTCCACATTTGGCCCATATAAGCTAACAATACAATATTTTTGACTGAGTATGGATAATTTTAATATTATATATCTACCTTGCGGGTCTATAACTGTGTCTAATATTGTGAAGTTCACATTTTTATGTATTAATATTGCTACTCCTCTCTGTCTTGAGTTATAGCAGGCTGAGAATACATGAGGAAACTCAGGAGATTTTAGCTCATCCACAGTTGACGGTAATTTATGAATCTCTTGGAGTAATACAACATCTGCCTTTAATCTTTTAATCTGGCTAAAGATTCTATTTTTTTTATGTTGGCTACCGGCTCCATTAATATTCCATGTGACAAACCTTAAGATGCCCATATTTGTGCTTGTGAAAATATAATTAAACCACACCCATTATCACAAATATCAAAAATAGTAAAACACCCAGACAATAACATAATCCTTAATGATTGATTATTTATGATTTATAGATAAACTAAGTGCTGTTTTTGAAGGTAAATCATGCATGTATTCCTTTATGAGGTATTTGTATGTATGTATATGGATATATATAAGCCTTTGTGCCTGTGTGCTAATAATTATTGAGTCAGAAAAATAGAGACAAAAAAAATAAAGTGAGATGATAATAAACACAATAAACACATAAAGATAAAAGAAGAAAAAATAAAAAAAGAACCCCCTTACCACATTAAGTGTCATGCCACCGTGTACCACCACCATCTGTGTAACCCACCAACCGAGCTGTGCTGAAAAATTACATAAATATCTGGTAAGTAATATGAATATATATGCTTGCTAATACATTTTAAGTAAAATTAGCAACTGAAGATCATACTTACCTTTTTTATATTACTAATAGAGCCAGGGAGTAACCTCTGGATCTCTAAACAGCTGACCATTGATGTACAGTTTGTCCACAGCCACCGCAGCTCTTCTGCCCTCGTTTATATTTTTCTTCCTAATCGGGAACAGGACGCGCCTTCTACTCAGAATCTCTGCAGGGAATTGGTCGTTCATGCTAAAGTTCGTGTCACGCAGTTCCCTACCTCGGCTTTTAATTTGTTCTTTCTGTTTGTAATGTTCAAACTTAGCTACAATCGGCCGCGGCCGATTGCTTCCAGGCTTCTTACCTCCGAGGCGGTGGACCCGGTGAAAAGTGATGGAATTAACCGCGTCACTCGGCAACTTCAGCTGATTCTGAATGAAGTCACGGACGGAGGCCTCAGGGTCTTCGTCCGCTCGCTCCGGTATTCCCGAGAAGACGAGATTGTCCCGCATGCTCCGGGCTTGGATATCCAGGATCGATTCTTTGATTTTTTTATTATCCCCGGATAGCAGCGTCATCTCCTCGGTGAGTTGTTTAACCGTTCCTCTCAGCTCCTGATTTTCACTAGCAAGTAATGCTACCTGTTGTTGGCTGAATTCCAAAGACTCCCTGAGGCCTTGAAACTCTTTATGTAGCATCTCTACTAATGCTAGTCGGGCGTCCAAGCTAGTTAGCTTCTGGTCAATTGACTCCAATATCTCCTTTAAACCTGAATCGTCAGGAGACGGTGCCGTAACGCTGTCTGAGCTGCCCTGTCGATGCCGCTTAGCATTGGGGATGTTAGCTGAATTGCTAGCAGCACCGGATGTTTCCTTAGGCTTACCCATCACTAAGCTGTCGAAACACTCGTCAACAAACAATTCCAGGCTCTGCAAAGTCTCCTCGTCCAGTTTGTTTGATGAATGAAAAAAGTTTATTAGTAATATTTAGGACTTTCTTAATTATCTTATATTTAATTAAACAGTTTTTATTTAAATAAATACGGACTTACCAAAGTTTTATCATAATACTCACGCACAGTTTCTTCCTAGGTTCTCAGCAACAGCTCATTGCACCGTCACGCCCCCCTATCGTAGTTTGCGGTTAGCAGCGAAGATCAAGCAAACAGCACTGAAGAAAACCTTGAGTTATGTCATTC